>NC_066582.1:317011164-317320747 GCF_024323335.1 Lathyrus oleraceus
AATGTTATTCAAGTGCAAAGTTCAAGTCAAAGAATGAATAATCGATTACGACTCAAGACTTCAATTGACACTGTTCGTTGGTTAACACTACAAGCTTGTGCTTTTAGGGGTCACGACGAAAGTAGAAAATCAAGAAATCAATGTAACTTTCTTGAGTTATTGAAACTTTTAGCATCCTACAATGATGAAGTTGCAAAAGTTGCGTTGAAAAATGCTCCACCAAATTGCAAGTATACTACACATCAAATTCAAAAAGAGTTCTTGCAAATTCTTTCTAGTAGGGTGAAAAAGAGTATTCGTGAGGAAATTGGTGATTCCAAATTTTGTATCGTTGTTGATGAAGCTCGTGATGAGTCAAAAAAGGAACAAATGGCTCTTGTATTAAGATTTGTTGATAAAGTTGGTTTAATATAAGAGAGATTTTTTGATGTGGCACATGTTAAAGACACCACATCTTTAACTCTTAAGGAAGCAATATGTGATATACTTTCTTGACATAACCTTCATGTTTCTAACATTCGTGGCCAAGGGTATGATGGTGCTAGCTATATGAGAGGAGAATGGAATGGTTTACAAGCCCTCTTTATGAAGGATTGTCCTTATGCATACTATGTTCATTGTTTTGCTCATCGATTGCAACTTGCATTAGTTACATCATCAAGAGAAGTCAAACCTGTTCATAAATTTTTTGAGAAACTGATCTTTGTTGTGAATGTTGTTTGTTCTTCTATAAAGCGTCATGATGAGTTACAAGCTGCCCAATTAGAAGAAATTGCTTATTTGTTAGAGATTGATGAGACTGTAACTGGTAAAGGTGAAAATCAAGTTGGTACATTGAAACGAGCTGGAGATACTCGTTGGGGATCACATTACGATTCAATTTCTAGCTTGATAAACATGTATGAAGCAACTTGTTTAGTTTTTAAAAAAATTGCAAAAGATAGAGGGAGTTATGCTACACGTGGGGTTGCAAATAGTTGTTACAATTATTTGAAGGCATTTGATTTTATATTTATTTTGCACTTGATGAAAGAAATCATGAGAATAACAGATATGCTTTGTCAAGCCTTACAAAAAAAATCAAGATGTAGTTAATGCTATGAACTTGGTTCGTTCAACAAAACATCTTATTCAAGGTTTGAGAGAAAATGGTTGGGATATATTGTTTACTAAAGTGGTATCTTTTTGTGAAAAGCATGGTATTGAGATTCCTGATCTTAATGATGTTCATTCAACAACAAGATTTGGACGCTCCCGTCTTGAAGAGAATCAAGTCACAATTCAACATTACTTTAAAGTTGAAATCTTTTTCACTACCATTGACAAACAATTACAAGAGTTGAATAGCAGATTCAGTGAGTAGGCAATGAATTTGTTAACTCTTTCTTGTTCTTTATCTCCTAAGGATGGATATAAAGCTTTTAGCATTGATACTATTTGTTCTTTAGTTAAAAAATATTATCCTATGGATTTTAGTGATCAAAAGAAGAATAATTTGCAATTTCAACTCCAACATTTTCTATTTGTTGCTCGTCAAGCATCAAACTTGAATTATTTATCAACTATTCAAGAACTATGTTCATGTTTGGTTGCATCTGGACAGGCTGAAACTTACTTCTTGATTGATAGACTACTTCGCCTTATCATGACTCTTCCCGTTTCTACGGCCACAACTGAGAGGTCTTTTTCAGCAATGAAAATTATTAAGACTAAGTTGAGAAACAAGATGGATGGAGATAGCATGACAGTATATATTGAAAGGGAGATTAGTGCAAGCATTAGTTCGGAGTCAATTATTGACGATTTCAAGTCACTCGAAACGCGTAAAGCATTACTTTAAGGTAGTTTTAAGTCATGTAATTTAAATTTTTAATAACTAACTTTGTATTTATTTTAACTTTAATGTTTTATTTAAAATACTATTTACATTTTATTTATAATCTTTATTTTATGTTAGCGGCCATCCCAAATGTTTTTATCTGGCTCCGCCACTGATATAACCTCGGTTAAAGAGGCGAGGTAATGAATGACATCATGAAAAACGGTCACTTTACCCCTTTGTTTTTTAATAACCGATGGGATAGTTTAAAGGGTCATTGGCTCGATACCCAACAATAACTTTTTTATATTTTCAAAACTAGCATCATATACTTCTCGGTTTATTAACAATAATATATATATATATATATATATATATATATATATATATATATATATATATATATATATATATATATATTTTAAATACTCATTACATTGTTTACACAGAATAATAATAAATTAATTTGCTTACAAACTACATTATCTACACATAATATTACATTTGTTCTTCATCGTCATCGTTGTCGGTAAATAACAAATGTTGGATATCTTGGGAAGAGCAAATGTTGTGGATCCCCGTTTCATTGATCTTGAAGAAGATCAAATGTCTGATATAAAACAAAAAAAAGTTAGATAAATAAAATAAATATTCAGTTATATGATAATTTAAGAACACAAACCTTGAACCCAAATGATTTTCTGCTCTTGCAATTCATCCTAGAGAAATTTTCCCAAATAAAAAAAAATACTTATTTAAGTTTCAAAGTTTTCATGTCAAATGTTTTGTTATCAAATTTAATATTAAAAATGTTTTTATAATAAGGGTTTTAGGTTTCATGCGGAACACTAATGACAGCATGTTGAGCGTTAATACTCAATAAATAGATGACAAAGATTTTTTTAAGTGGACGGTGAAGAAATTGAATAAATACGCTTATATGTCACATCAGTTATTACTCCAAACCGAGGTAAAATGGGTTTCTTTTTAGATAAAAAATACAATAAAATATGTTTCATCCCAAGCACCACATACCTCTCAGTTTTTGTAAACAAACCGAGGGAAAAAAGTTTTTTTTTACAAATCCAGATTTTGACAATGGGCTCTTGGAGAACAACAAATCTTTTCAAATTTCTGATAAGTTATTTATTCCTACCAAGAGAAGTTTTTGTTTTTGTACTTGCAATCCATCCCAAAGAGATTTCATTATTTTGAGCAAATACTTTCATGGAAAATGCGTTCACATGAAAGAGAACAAGATGATTGTATTTAGGAATAAATTTCTCAATATTGTCAACCAAGGAAAATAATAAATTTCTCAATGTTTCCTTTGATTGACAATATAGGAAGGTTTTTCCAAAAATACTATCACAACATCAACACCATTATGTTGGGATGGATTGCAAGAGTAGAAAAAATGTTTTGTTCAAGATAGAAGAACATTGAAGATTGTTCTATCTTGCAATCCATGCCAAAGAATGATGTGTATAAGTTTAGAGTGACTACATATAAGTTAGGTTTATGGTAAAATCTGATTAACAAGTACTTTTATAAAATCTGATAATCTAATCCCTCAGTTATTAAATATAATTGAAGGAATAAATAATTAGTTTAAAATAAAAAGAAAGCCACCACTTTTAAATAAATAAAAATATAAATTGTTGCTATTAGGATTCGAAACACGCCCTGAATTATTTTTTCCCTCGGTTATATTCAGAAACCGGGGGAATATGTGGTATTTATTAAATAAATAAATAAAACATGGCGCACCTTGATAATTTACCTCGTCTTTTGGTTGGGCGAGGTGAAAATATTGTCATAAAATATATTATTTGTAGTAGTGAGTAATAAGCAATGCTGAAAGCTATAGAATAACACAAGATATTGGTAACCCAGTTCAGTAAAACCACACCTATGTTTGTGGGGCACTCTATCCAAGAAAGAAAATTCACTACTTTGAATTAGTACACTTAGTATTACAAGAACCAAAAAACCTTATGTTGTTCAAAGCCTCTTCCTAATCCCAATGTCTTTCTATTTAAAGACTCCTTCTAAATATGACAACCTACTCACTTTTTTCTCAACCACACAACCCAAAATTGGTGTTTACAACTCAATGAACAATGTTGAATATTACAACTCAATTAAGACAAACCAACTATGCTAAGTTACTGAAACATAATGGTGTATAACAGTAGATTCCATACTAATCAAGTTATGGCATTAACTTGGAATACAAGAAACAAAGACTCAAACCATAGCATACAGAACCTAGTGCCCGCGCACCAAAAATCTTATCAAACAATGAGAATTGACTCTCCTTATATAGCAATATCTTTTCGGTTTTTTCTTCTTGAATATATGCATTTAATTCGTCCAGAAAATAGTTGAATTAGTTGGATACGATTTACTCCTTAAATATCTCCAAAAGATATAATTTCTTATATTTCAAATTCAAATTTAAATCACATTTAAATCTTATATGAACATCTCCAGCTTTTAAACAAATCAAACAAACATTGCTAAAATAATTGCAGCAAATTTGATTGAATCTCGATCCGAAATTATGCACCAAACAACATCCATCAAGGCCTGCTAAATAGGGTCAGATGTTATACTACACTTATTGGAACATCGTGTTCCACATGTTGCACTGTAAGACCCTAATTTTGATCCTAAGATCCCTCACGGCATCATATCATTGCTCATTGCATTGCCTCAAGGATCATAGCATGTTTGACTCCTTAACCCTTGGGTGGGACTTGTGTGAGTTGGTTTGAGACCACCGAGCATGTTTGTATTGTATATTATTGCTTTTATTATTTTGATTACTAACCAAAAGAACAAAAATATATCACTAACTCTTTTTGTTTTGAAGCTCAAGTGATCGTGTGCTCCCATGCTCCTAGGAGGCTCCTAAGCTCAATGAAGTGGCTAGATGAAGAGGAGAATAAGCATGACAATGGTCCACAAAGCTCCTAATCATCATATATGTCTCCTGTAACACCCTTCTAAATACCCCAATTATTTAATTAAAACAACAATAATTAAATCATACATATCAGAGTAAATATTGCAACTCAAGGGTGTCACATAACAACTTCTTCACAAATTTCAACATAAAAGCAGTCATACTCAATTTTATTCAACATAAAAACTTCTTTAACAATACGCAGCGGATAAAATATTTCAACATCTGTAATTCATCAAAATTAACATTTATTCAACAATTCAACATCCCGTCCCGATGTTACATCTATCAGAGCATGACTCTCTAACCACACTAGACTTCAAGCACTAGCTTCTATTCGACTCACTGCTCGTTACCTGAAAAATATAACTGTAAGGGTGAGTTCCTCAATCGATATAACAAATATTATAAATCATCATGTTATGTTAAGTAACTTTACACGTTAATCACCCACATCATATCATGCATTCGGTAGCAGCATATTCAACTCAACATCATATTCAAACACAACGTAAATGCAACTCAAATGAGACTCGACTCTTCATGCATGTGGTACCATTTGGAGTAAAACTCCCAACTTAAAATCATTGCCGGTTTGGTGGGCATCAAGGCATAAGCCTTCAACTTTCAACTTAAAAATTTGCCAATCCAGGCCAACGTGGTGTGAGCAAAAGCCCCATAATTTTGCCAATCCAGGCCAACGTGGTGTGAGCAAAAGCCCCGACTCTATGCATATGAATGTATATGGCATGTACGACTTGCAACTTCAACAACATAATAACAACAGCAACACAGCAGCTTTTTCAACAAAACAACTTAAAATCAACGTTGGCTCATCAGCCTACAACTTAGTATTTTCAACAGAACAACTTATATTCAACTTTGGCTCATCAGCCTACAACTTAATGTTTTCCACAAAACAACTTATCAACATATTTGCATCAATATTTCACAACATAAACTCAATAATTTCGTTCATCACAATTTACTATGATAGGCTAGCTACCAATTGCATTGATAACATAAAAATCAACTATTTTTTTCTTTACTGTAACAGTGTTAACCGGTTAACGCTATAGGTTAACCGGTTAACGCAGGAAAATTACACTTCCAGACAAAACGCAACAGTGTTAACCGGTTAACGCTATAGGTTAACCGGTTAACGCAGGCAAAACTCAACATTTTCACAAATTTTAACAGTGTTAACCGGTTAACACCCTGGGTTAACCGGTTAACGCAGGCGAAACAGCAGTTCCTGCGCTAACACAAGGCAGAATGCAGAGTTTCCGCATTTTCCGCCGTTGGAGGACTTCCGGACCTCCGATTCAACTTCCGTAAAAAAGCGATACGTTCAGAATTTCACGATACACTCAAATACAGATCCAATTTCAGCTTGAATTCAACTTAATCATCATAATATTTCAGCATCCACAATCCCAATTAGGGTCAAATTAACAGCTTATCACTACCCATTACATGTTAATCGATAATACCCATTAAACGACGATAAACCCCCCTTACCTGAGATAATCCGGCAAATCTCCAAGCTTTAGCTCTTCCGTTCCTCAACCGCGCTTTTCGGCTCTTTGCCCTTTTTCCTCTTCTCTGCAGCTTCTCAGAATTTCACGTGAAAACCTTTTCCAACAAAATGAAAACCTTTTCTTTATTCCCACTTATATATTTTCCAAATATTATTATTCCAAAATAATAATAATAATAATAATAATCCAATTTATTTAATTAAATTAATAAATATATTATCAACTTAATTAAATAATCCTTTTTTCTTTATTTGGGGTGTTACAACTCTCCCCTACTAAAAGAGTTTTCGTCCTCGAAAACATACCTCAAACAAATAACTCTGGATAGGACTCTTTCATCTGACTCTCCAGTTCCCAAGTCACATTGCCACCCGCTGGTCCTCCCCAAGCTACCTTCACCAAGGCAATCTCTTTACCCCGCAACTGCTTCAACTCTCGATCTTCAATCCTCATAGGCGATGTTTCAACAGTCAGGTTATCTTTCACCTGTACATCATCTACTTGGACTACATGCGACGGATCATGAATGTACCTCCTCAACTGAGACACATGAAAAACCTCATGCAAATTCGCAAGTGACGGCGGTAAAGCGATACGATAGGCTACTTCTCCTATCCTCTCCAGAATCTGATAAGGACCAATAAATCGCGGTGTCAACTTCTTCGACTTCAAAGTTCGACCAACACCAGTTATCGGAGTAACACGAAGAAACACATGATCTCCCTCTTGGAACTCAAGTGACTTCCTCCTCTTATCATGATAACTCTTCTGACGACTCTGAGCAATTCTCATCTTTTCCTGAATCATCTTAATCTTTTCTGTAGTCTGTTGAACAATCTCCGGTCCAACCACAGCACTCTCACCGGACTCATACCAACATAACGGTGTCCGACATCTCCTACCATACAAGGCTTCAAACGGCGCCATACCAATGCTCGAATGAAAACTATTGTTGTAGGTAAACTCAATCAAAGGTAAATAACAATCCCAAGTACCTCCCTTCTCCAAAACACAAGCTCTCAAAAGATCCTCCAATGACTGAATCGTCCTCTCAGTCTGACCATCAGTCTGCGGATGATATGCAGAACTCAATCTCAGCTTAGTTCCCAAAGCCTTCTGCAAACCTTCCCAGAACTTCGATGTAAATCTAGGATCTCTGTCCGAAACAATACTCGACGGAATACCATGCAGACTTACAATCTTCTCAATATACAACTCAGCCAATTTCTCTAACGGATAATCCATTCTGATCGGAATAAAATGAGCCGATTTCGTCAATCTATCAACAATCACCCAAATGGCTTCAAAATTCTTACTTGTCCTCGGTAAACCAGAAACAAAATCCATACTGATACTATCCCACTTCCACTCTGGAATCGCCAACGGTTGCATTAGCCCAGACGGCTTCTGGTGCTCAATCTTTGACTTCTGACAAGTCAAACAAGAATAGACAAAACTTGCAATTTCTCTTTTCATTCCCGGCCACCAAAATAACTTTTTCAAATCATGATACATCTTCGTAGCTCCAGGATGAATACTCAACCCACTACGATGTCCTTCTTCCAGAATACTCTTCTTAAGTTCGGTAACATCCGGAACGCACACCCGACTACCAAATCTCAAAACACCATTCTCATCAACTCTGAATTCGCCACCTTGACCTTGATTCACTAGAGTCAACTTATCAACCAAACGCATATCAGATTGCTGACCCTCTCTGATCTCATCCAGAATACCACTTGTTAACTTCAACATTCCCAATTTAACACTATTGTGAGTACTCTCACACACCAAACTCAAGTCTCTAAACTGCTCAATTAAATCCAATTCCTTAACCATTAGCATAGACATATGCAATGATTTCCGACTCAATGCATCCGCCACTACGTTTGCTTTACCCGGATGGTAATTCAAACCAAAGTCATAATCCTTCAGAAACTCTAACCATCTTCTCTGTCTCATATTCAGCTCTTTCTGATCAAACAAATACTTTAAACTCTTATGGTCACTGAAAACCTCAAATCTTGACCCATACAAGTAATGCCTCCATAACTTCAGAACAAATACCACGGCTGCCAACTCTAAATCGTGCGTCGGATAGTTCCTCTCATGAACCCTCAGCTGTCTTGAAGCATAAGCTATAACCTGCTTATTCTGCATCAACACGCCACCCAAACCCAACAATGAAGCATCGCAATAAACTTCAAATGATTCCGACGAACTCGGTAATATCAGAATAGGAGCACTAGTTAACCTTCTCTTTAACTCTTGGAAACCTCCTTCACATTTTGAATCCCAAATAAACGCTTGCCCCTTTCTAGTCAACATTGTCAATGGTAATGCCAACTTAGAAAATCCCTCAATGAACTTCCTATAATAACCAGCCAAACCAAGGAAACTTCGAATCTCAGCAACAGACTTCGGAGCTTCCCACTTAGATACCGCTTCTATCTTAGAAGGATCAACAGCAACACCACTTCTGAAATCACATGACCAAGAAAACTAACCTCTTCCAACCAAAATTCACATTTAGAGAGTTTAGCAAATAACTTCTTTTCTCGTAGAACTTCTAAAACCACTCTCAAATGCTCAGCATGCTCTTCTTCAGATTTCGAATACACCAAAATGTCATCAATAAACACCACAACAAACTTGTCTAGGTACGGATGGAAAATCCTATTCATATACTCCATAAATACTCCAGGCGCATTAGTCACACCAAAAGGCATTACAGAATACTCATAATGTCCATACCTGGTTCTGAAAGCAGTCTTCTGAATATCCTCGGTTTTCACACGAATCTGATGATACCCAGATCTCAAATCTATTTTGCTGAACACACTTGCACCAACCAACTGATCCATCAAATCATCAATCCTCGGCAAAGGATACCGATTCTTGATCGTCACTTTATTCAGTTGCCTGTAGTCCACACACAACCTCATAGTACCTTCTTTCTTCTTAACCAACAACACCGGTGCACCCCACGGTGACACACTCGGACGAATAAATTTCTTATCCAACAGATCTTCCAACTGACTCTTCAGTTCAGTTAACTCAACAGCAGACATACGGTACGGAGCCATCGATATCGGCCTAGTACCAGGTACCAAGTCAATAGAGAACTCCACTTCACGCTCTGGCGGCAATTCATTCACCTCTTCAGGAAACACATCAGGAAAATCACACACCACGGCTAGATCGCCAATCACCAGTTTATCTTTAGCCTCCAAAGTCGCTAACAGCATAAACAACTCTGCTCCATCCACTACTTCTTCATTCACCTGTCTTGCTGATAGAAACAAACTCTTTCCTTCCTCAATCTCAGGAAAAACCACCGTCTTATCAAAACAATTGATAGAAACTCGGTTAAACACCAACCAGTTCATACCCAGAATAACATCAATCTGCACTAACGGAAGACACACAAGGTCTATCCCAAAGTCTCTACCAAAAATACTCAAGGGACAACTTAAACAAACCGACGTAGTAGTCACTGAACCCTTCGCAGGAGTATCAATTACCATACTACCAAACATCTCAGATATCTCTAACTTAAGTTTCACCGCACAATCCAAAGATATAAAGGAATGAGTCGCACCTGTGTCAATAATAGCTACAAGAGGAAAGCCATTAATATAACACGTACCTCGGATCAAACGATCATCTGCAGAAGTCTCAGAACCCGATAAAGCAAAGACCTTGCCTCCGGACTGATTCCCTTTCTTCGGCTTCTGACACTGGCTTCCAATATGCCCTTCTTCGCCACAATTAAAACAAATCACTTCCTTGTGCTTGCAATCAGTTATTGCATGCCCAGTCTTACCGCAACGAAAACACCTCTTTACTTCAACAGTGCATACATTACTCTTATGACCAGCCTGACCACATTTGAAGCAAACTATACCCGTAGGAGCACCTCCCCCACTAGCTCTCTGAGTCGGAGCAGCTCTTTGTTTCCCTTTCCCAGCTGGAACATCATATGGCTTGCCACGATTTTGATGCTGCTTTCCCCTGCGGTCACTGACAATCTTATAATGAGCATTATTGTCCTCTTCAAATATCCTGCAGCTATCAACCAATTCAGTAAAAATGCGTATCTTCTGATACCCAACAACCTTCTTAATCTCAGAGCGCAATCCGTTCTCAAACTTGATGCACTTTGAAAATTCAGCACCAGCACCAGTGTAATGAGGATAAAATTTGGACAACTCCACAAATTTTGCAGCATAATCAGTGACAGACATGCTTCCTTGCTTCAGCTCAAGGAATTCAATTTCCTTCTTACCACGGACATCCTCTGGATAATACTTCCTCAGAAATTCCCTACGGAATACATCCCAAGTAACGTCTTCACCTGCCACGGTCAACCTCTCGTGAGTCTCTAGCCACCAGTCATCAGCTTCGACTGCTAGCATGTGAGTACCATACCGAACCTTCTGAGCTGGAGTGCAATCCATAACACGGAAGATCCTCTCTATCTCTTTCAACCATCCCAAGGCTGCATCTGGATCATGCTTCCCTTTAAACACCGGCGGATTCTCTCTCTGAAAAGTCGCCAAGCTACGTGATCCAGCATCTCCACCAGCATTTGGCAAGTTCTGCACAGCTTGTGCCATTGCTTGCATTGCGGCAGCCATTGCAGCGTCATTCCTTCCAGCCATTTCAACTTGTCACTACAACACAACTTAAAAGTTAGACTAGTAACAATTACACAATTGTTAGACAGTAACGACACGACAACTGGCCGGACAGACCGACCTGCTCTGATACCACTAATGTAACACCCTTCTAAATACCCCAATTATTTAATTAAAACAACAACAATTAAATCATACATATCAGAGTAAATATTGCAACTCAAGGGTGTCACATAACAACTTCTTCACAAATTTCAACATAAAAGCAGTCATACTCAATTTTATTCAACATAAAAACTTCTTTAACAATACGCAGCGGATAAAATATTTCAACATCTGTAATTCATCAAAATTAACATTTATTCAACAATTCAACATCCCGTCCCGATGTTACATCTATCAGAGCATGACTCTCTAACCACACTAGACTTCAAGCACTAGCTTCTATTCGACTCACTGCTCGTTACCTGAAAAATATAACTGTAAGGGTGAGTTCCTCAATCGATATAACAAATATTATAAATCATCATGTTATGTTAAGTAACTTTACACGTTAATCACCCACATCATATCATGCATTCGGTAGCAGCATATTCAACTCAACATCATATTCAAACACAACGTAAATGCAACTCAAATGAGACTCGACTCTTCATGCATGTGGTACCATTTGGAGTAAAACTCCCAACTTAAAATCATTGCCGGTTTGGTGGGCATCAAGGCATAAGCCTTCAACTTTCAACTTAAAAATTTGCCAATCCAGGCCAACGTGGTGTGAGCAAAAGCCCCATAATTTTGCCAATCCAGGCCAACGTGGTGTGAGCAAAAGCCCCGACTCTATGCATATGAATGTATATGGCATGTACGACTTGCAACTTCAACAACATAATAACAACAGCAACACAGCAGCTTTTTCAACAAAACAACTTAAAATCAACGTTGGCTCATCAGCCTACAACTTAGTATTTTCAACAGAACAACTTATATTCAACTTTGGCTCATCAGCCTACAACTTAATGTTTTCCACAAAACAACTTATCAACATATTTGCATCAATATTTCACAACATAAACTCAATAATTTCGTTCATCACAATTTACTATGATAGGCTAGCTACCAATTGCATTGATAACATAAAAATCAACTATTTTTTTCTTTACTGTAACAGTGTTAACCGGTTAACGCTATAGGTTAACCGGTTAACGCAGGAAAATTACACTTCCAGACAAAACGCAACAGTGTTAACCGGTTAACGCTATAGGTTAACCGGTTAACGCAGGCAAAACTCAACATTTTCACAAATTTTAACAGTGTTAACCGGTTAACACCCTGGGTTAACCGGTTAACGCAGGCGAAACAGCAGTTCCTGCGCTAACACAAGGCAGAATGCAGAGTTTCCGCATTTTCCGCCGTTGGAGGACTTCCGGACCTCCGATTCAACTTCCGTAAAAAAGCGATACGTTCAGAATTTCACGATACACTCAAATACAGATCCAATTTCAGCTTGAATTCAACTTAATCATCATAATATTTCAGCATCCACAATCCCAATTAGGGTCAAATTAACAGCTTATCACTACCCATTACATGTTAATCGATAATACCCATTAAACGACGATAAACCCCCCTTACCTGAGATAATCCGGCAAATCTCCAAGCTTTAGCTCTTCCGTTCCTCAACCGCGCTTTTCAGCTCTTTGCCCTTTTTCCTCTTCTCTGCAGCTTCTCAGAATTTCACGTGAAAACCTTTTCCAACAAAATGAAAACCTTTTCTTTATTCCCACTTATATATTTTCCAAATATTATTATTCCAAAATAATAATAATAATAATAATCCAATTTATTTAATTAAATTAATAAATATATTATCAACTTAATTAAATAATCCTTTTTTCTTTATTTGGGGTGTTACAACTCCCAAGTATCTCAATTTTCCAATTTGATCAAGATAACCCAAAGGGCTTGAGGATTGTTTCCCAAGGAAACCCTAACTCAAATGTGCTTTGACTGTGCCTTGCTCATGAAGCAACCTCAACCTATGATCAAATTCAATCAAGGTAAGTTCTTTCATTAATCATTTTATGCATATATGAGCCTATTTGAGGATCCTCAATCATTCATTCGTCAAGATTTGAAGTTTGACCTTGAGAAGTTGACCAGTCAAGTCATCTAACTAAATTGAGGATCACTGAAATATGACTTTTGATGTGTTTGTCAAATGAAGATGACCCAAAGAAAAAACATGTTCTTAAGAACCATATGAACTGAAATTCTAGTTATCAGACTTTCGATGTCACACGGGTTGTTATGACATCCAATTCTGCACAGACAAGAATTATGCAGAACTTAAAAGTAAGTGCAGTAAATAACACAAGTAATTGTTTACCCAGTTCAGTCCAACATGACCTACGTCTGGGGGCTACCAAGCCAGGGAGGAATTCCACTATTAGTAGTATTAATTCAGACCTTAAACCAACTGTTTAACCCCATCACTTAATACCTACCCAATGCAATTTCAATCTTACACTAAGATCAGAGTTCCTACTCACTCCCCCTCAATCACCTCAGTGATTACTACCTTTAATCAATATTAAAGACAATTATGAAGTCAGACTTCAAACAACTCTTGATTGTGCTTAACAGCTTTAATCAAGATACACAACACTCACGCTTAAAAGCTTAGAGTGACACAACACTTACAACTCAATGAACACCCTATACCAATGTGTAATACCCCAAAATTTACCTTTCATTTTTCTTGGAAGCATGGGATTGTGTTTCACATTGCATTAGCATCATACTAGGTCATACTCATTGCATACTGCATCAGTGACTTGGGAAATCGGGGTTTTATTGATCACTCCTTAACAGAAGGAGCCTACACAGAGCAAGACTGAAAATTGAATTTCATTCTCCAAATATACAATTCACAAGGGTCTCAAGGGGTTCCATATGTCTTATTATGGTCCTCAGTTCATCAGTGGAAGATTCAGAGCTCTCAGAGTGTGCATATGGATTTAATAAAAAAATCAGGGTTTCATGGCTACCCGCAACAGGCAAGGTTTAGTTGGAATTATAAGGGCTCATTCATGTCATGAAAGAGAAGAACCTAGGCCTATGAAGATCCCCAATTATCTCACAAAGATCCATTGGCAATCAGTGTAATCACTTCCTAGTCATTTTGGCCCTAAAACCAGGGTTCGGTATAAAATCGGTTTATTTCTGATTCCTTGAGTGAAACTCATTTCCATGGCCCTCCACATGTCCACAAGGATCTACATGCAAAAAATCAGCTCTCTATTTGAGTCAGAGGTGCCTCAATTGATCAATGGAATCGGGAATCAGACGGTTTGGGAAAAGTCAACTGTGGGGCTAGAAAAGTCAACTCCTGATATTTTGAAGGTGGAATCTCAAAATTCATGCCTAAGGAAGCCTACATGTGAAATCTGATCAAGGTTGGATCCTGGATTCATCATTTAATCAAGAGTTGGAAAAGTTACTAAATTTGGAAATAGTTGACTTTCCATTTAAGGCAAGTTTTTATGGTTTTTGCACCCACTTTAAGCCTATATTCCATCAAGATGAAAACTCCATTTGAACATTTATCCAACATGAAAGTTATTCCCCTTGTTCCAAGATTTCTAGAGATATAAAGTTTGTTTCATTTGGATTAAAATTGAGAAAGTTAGGCTTGGTCAAAGTAAGACATTATTTTAGAACACTTACAAATTTTTCTAAGTCCAAAATTTGCAAAATTTGTCAAGACTTATGGGCTAGATTTCTTGAACTTCAAGGCATCTTTTGAAAACACTTTCTTCATGACAGTTGTACCTTGATATGTCCTTTTTCACACCTTTTTGGAACCACCCCATTTGGATCATTGGTTTGGAAGATACACTCATCTAAAGTTGGTATCATATGCTGAATTTTTTGACAGCATTTTGGCCTAACTGGCCCAACCATTTTGCAGCCATGAGACCTGAACTTTATGGCCATTTTTCACCTCTTTCCACTCACCATTTCAAGATGTGTTCAACATGAAAGATGTTAAGCTCCCTACCCTCTTTCTAATGTTTGCATTGCCTTGTCATTTGGTCATGTATTCATCAAGTTACAATGTCTTAAAGTCACCCTGTTGGGCCATTTTTGTGATGCACTAGAAAACCAAGCCAAACCCCAAAAACGACCAACACACCAATTTTTACCTCATTTGGTCATTTGCTTTTGGTTCACTCACTTAAGCTTTGCCACATTTAGCCATTTCTTTCCACACCTCACTTTTACACATTTTTGGTTCATTATGCACATAATCAAAAACAAATCTTTCAAGCCCATTTACACACTTCAAACCCTACATATTTAAGAGCTTCTAAACCCTAGCTTGAAGGTTTGTGGCTGCAGAACTTTGTGGGGAAGGCAAGTTTGTTTCAATTCAAGTTTCACTCCATTCTCTCTCACAAGCATTGAAGCACCATTGAAGAGCATCTCATCCCTTTCCATTCCACCACTATCAAGAAGCAGTGGATTGTCTTCCACTAGGTAAGTTTGCTACTCTCTTCCATGGCTTTGCTCATTTCATGAATATTATACTTGTTCACCACTTGTTTCTTCCATGCCTACCATATATACTTCATGCTATTTTTCATTTATACCATGCCATACCATGCTTATTTTCCATGTTAACAATATACCATACTTGTTTATGAAACCCTCACCATGAGGCCTTGTTTTTAAACTTTAAGTTTTTTGACATTTATTTTTTCTGAAAATCTTTGCATGAGCCTACCTTGTGGTCCATATTTCTCTATGATAAAGTCATTATTTTGTATAAAATAAAGCTCCATTGCATTCTACTCATTTTATACTTGAGTTTTGCTTTTTACACCATGCCATTTGATGCACTAAATTGAGAGAAATGTTGGCTGGAAGTTGGGAAAAAAAGATTGCATGAAGGTCGCGTTTTTTTTCTTGCTGGAAGTTGTATTTCCATGCTGCATGGGGACGTACACGTGTCCCCTTCGTGACCGCGCGATCGCTGGAACGGTCCCAGATCCTGGCCGTTGTTTGCTGGTTTTGTCACGTAGTGACTTTAGCATTTTCTGTCCAATTGATACCGCACCACATGAATTAGTTAATGAACATTTATTTTTATTTTTTTGGATATGCATAAAAATAACACAGACATGGTTCGAACCCACACACGTCCAATTATCCGCCCCTTGTTTTATCCACTAGGGCATAAGCAGAAGTTGTCAAATTAATGTTGTTCATTTTTTTTATTTTGAACATGCTGGTAATTTCGTGGACTTGGGCCTGGCGCACACTTGCTGTTGGCACCCCCACATTCTGGCCTAATTACATTTCATTTTATTTTCTTTTTTAATTCATTATTATTTTTTCTGTTTTGCTTTTTAATTAATAAAAATATTTTATTTGTTCATAAAAATACCAAAAAATATTTTTTATTTTGATTAATGTTTTATTTAATTTATTTAATTTTTATTTTCATATTTTATTTAATGTTAATATTTTATTTTAATTATTTAGTTCAAATAGTCCATTTTAACACACATTTTTTCATTTATTTTATTTTCATAACTTAAAATTATTTTTAGATTCTGATTTTTTGGATGAGGGTTGACCAATGTCTCATGGTCAACCTGACCTTTTATTGGAATTTTATTTCCCATTTTCAATTTATTTTGAATTTATTTTTGACCTAGTTTGCTTGGTTGACTTTTCATTTGAATTCTGTTTTATTTCAATTAATTTATACACCAATTTTCATTATTTTTGAAATATTTTTGGGGGATGATGATGTCCTGACCCCACCTAACTCAATTTAATTTTTCATAATTTTTGTGATTAATTTACTATTTATTTGACATTTTCTAAGTTGACTTGACTTTTCGGTTGACTTTTCTATGATTGATGTTTGACATAGGGATTGCTTAGGGCAATTGAAGAGATATTTTGATCCTCCCTTGTTCATCTCATGTACCACATATTAGAGGCATTTAATCTTGATTTTATTTGATCCTTGCATCATTTCCCGATTAAATTATTCATTGGTTCTTTGTGTGCATAGTTTCACTTGTCTGATTTCATCTGATATTTTTTACACTTGTTTCTTTCATCCATGCTTCTATTGATTGATTGTTTAACATGTTTATACTTGTCATACATTGTTTAATGTCTTATTATTTCATTCTTTGATTATTTGATTTGATTATATACTTGTTTATATCTTACTTGTTTGATTAACTGTGGCCTACTTGTATGGTGTATGAGGCATATATTTATATTGCTTGATTGCCATGACAACCCCCATTCATAACAAATGTATCCCTCTCCCATAAATTGTATAATGTTTATTCTTTCATTCTTTATTCATTTGTTAATACAAGAAATAAAAATGAACATCCGATAATCATTTCAAAACAAGATCAAAACCTCGATCCAACGTCGAGTAATCATTTTTCAAAACCTAACAGAACCAACATGTATTCATCCACCCTTTTGTAAGTCGATTTCTTTATGCATCGCCATCAACCTTGTAAGTCGATTGCTTTATGCATCGCCATCAACCTTGTAAGTCGATTGCTTCATGCATCGCCATCTACCCTTATCCATAGCACCTCTCCTTGCTCCACTCGTCAATTCTTGTTCCGATTAGGTAGCACCCATTAGATAGAACCCTTTGTATGATAACATAGGTAGGATTCCCATACCCTTTGTATGATAGCATAGGTAGGATTCCCATATCCTTTTGTATGATAACATAGGTAGGATTCCCTTATTCTTTTGTATGATAACATAGGTAGAATTCTCATATTCTTTGCATGCTAACATTAGATAGATATTCCCATTTGTAAATCCGAACACTTAAGTACATATTGCATGACTACTCTAGGGCAGAGCTTCCCCCACTTCTAGACCTTTCTGAGCGACTCCGATCCTGTGGCATGTCACTCCGTCCTATTGCAAAGAGGTAACTGCCTAAGACTCGATTCAGCGAGCTGCGACACCTGCTGCTAGGACGTGAACACATTGCCCACTCTCCTTTAACACAACTGGTGTCTTCCTTTGTAAGTCCATGTTCAGATGGCAACCCCTATGTAGCCGAACTACGACAACTCTGATTCTCATGTTCAGATGAGATACGTAGGCACAAGATGCGATGTCTTGCCGAGTTTAACTGACAACTAACAACTAATCCTTGTTTGTTTTCGCCCTCGTTGCGATTCTTTTCTCTCGCCCTCGTTGCGATCGAGACCTTCCCTTTCTCTTGCCCTAGTTGTAATCGAGACCCTTATTCTCGTAGTTAGCTGAACTACGTTTTGCTCTGATTCTCATTCCAGATGAGATACGTAGGCATAAGACGCGATGTCTTAGCAAGCACACATCTCTTTAACCCATAGGTAGCCGAGCTACGAAGACTCCGATTCTCATACTCAAATGAGATACGTATGCAGTGGATGCGACATCCGTGCGAGTCATTTTCTTTGACCCCTCTTTTAGTAAAAAGTACATTAGATATTACCTACACCCTTTAGACAAGAACAACAAGAGTGGATCCCGTAGAGTACTATGGATGCGTAGGGGTGCTAATACCTTCCCTTCGCATAATCGACTCCCGAACCCAAGATTTGGTTGCGAGACCTTGTCTTTTCCTTTCCTTTCTCCAGGTTTACTTCGAGCGTTTCCTTTCCCTCCTTTGGGATAAATAACGCACGGTGGCGACTCTTCTGTCATTTCTTCTTCGCCAGTTGTTTTTTCGCATACTATATTTTTTAGGTTGCAACAGCTGGCGACTCTGTTGGGGACCCAGTTTCCCTAAGCGAGTCCCTCCTAGCTTTTGTAGGTTTCTTGTTTGTTGAGTGTTTATTCTTTTGTACAGTTATTTATTTCCAAGCATTTATCTGCTTTATCTTTTGCATTGTGTATATATCATTGTTGTGCCTGTTGGCTCTGTTGGTTTGTTTGTTTGTTGGGATGGGATGTTCTATAAGTGATAAGCCCACTACCCATGCTTGAGCGTACACACAGGTTTTAGAGTGGATAGTCATGAGGCTTGCGTGGCATGTTGCTACGTCAAGTCGTTCATGAGACCCACATTCCAGACGAGGTTTCTTTTGGATATATTTTGTCCTATGGGTGTTCCATAACGACAAATATTCCTTTAGAAATCGTCGACTCTGGTGACCATTTCCCGAGAACTCAGTCGAGGCCTCTCCTCCGAGACGTGATTATGTTAGCTCTGGTGGATGCATTCTCGCTGCTCAATCCGAGGACCCCGAGATTGGGAACTTGCTTTAGGGTGTTCTGTTGAGGGGAGTCAATGGAGGTCTTTTATCCCGTAATAATGCCAAACCTTCAGTGGTAAACGTATTATTCTCGACAGAAGGGCTGAAGCTGACAAACTTCTGTTCTTAGAACCTACCAGTGAGGGGCGGGCTAAATTCAGGGAACCTTAACCTCCAACCAACCCGGTTTTCTGGAGCAGAGTTTTGGTCTTGTATTATATTCCTCAGTGGGTTTCTCTTCAGACAGTGCAACCCGACAGATGTTCAAGCAGATACAACAATCTTGATTTCCATGTCACTGCATTGCATCACATCATTCTGCATTCATATCATTTAACACATGTTTATCCATTTCTAGGGGGTTTACATCTTCTTCTTGATTCCGGTCGGGGTTTTTTTCTTGTTCTCTTAAGATGGATATTGGCAGAAAGAGACATGTCGCCTACAAGTTTCCTGTGGTTTACTTGGAGCCTATTCAACAACTGATGAAGTTAATGGATCATGGTTCTCTAGAAGGATTCCGGAAGAAGTACGGTTTGATTCTGAGTTTCGTTACGGTTCTCTCCAAAGATCAACATGATGCTCTCTTTACACTGCTGCAGTTCTATGACCCTCCATTGAGGTGTTTCACATTCCCGGATTATTTTTTGGTCCCTACTTTGGAGGAGATTGCCAGTTTTCTCAGAGTTCCTATCAAGTCACAGTTGTTGTTCTACAGTTCTGAGTTTCTGCCCGATCTCAGCATGGTTGCTTCGGCCACATATTTGGGGAAATCAGTCTTGAAGGCTAATATGTGTCAGAAGGGAGGAGTCAGTAGTTTTCATTTGAGTTTCTTACTGGGAGAAGCAAAGAAGAAACTTGAAGATGGTGACCAGAGGGGTTTCAATGTTGTGTTGGCTCTTTGTGTGTATGGGATTGTCTTGTTCCCTAATGTTGCCAAATTTGTGGACATGGACGCAATACGCCTCTTCGTGTTGGGAAATCCAGTGCCGACCTTGCTAGGAGATTTCTTTCACTCGGTGCACCATAGGAATGAGAATAGAAAAGGAGGATTGTTGAATTGTTGTGCGCCTTTGTTTTATAAGTGGTTCAGTTCTCACCTACCCAAATCAGGAGCGTTCGTTGATGTCGAGGACTCGTTGAGTTGGTCGAAGAGATTGATGGGGTTGAGAGCTGAAGATATTTCTTGGTGGTCTGACCGGAGCTTGCTTCGGGCGGATATTATTCACAGTTGTGGGAACTTCCCAAATGTACCGTTGGTAGGAAGAAGAGGAGAAATCAACTATAATCCTTCTCTAGCAGTTAGACAGTTTGGATATGCTTTAAGAACTCCGCCTTTGGAAAAGGATGTGGAAGAATCTTTGTTTTTCCATTCTTCGCCTGATTTGACTGTATCCCGTAAGGCAGCTGAGGCCTGGCTCAAGGTGATCAAGAGAGGAAGAACTGTGCTTGGAAAAGGAGATTGTAGAACTTACCCTCAGTATGGAGAGTGGCTTCAAGGAAGAGTCGAAGAGTTTGGTCTGCCGTTTCCTATTGAAGAACCTTTGTATCCACCTACTCCTGAGCAGTCAACAATGGTGAGCCGAGAGGAGTATGACAAATTGAAGAATGCCATAGAGGGATTTCAAACCGAGAACTCGGAGTTAAGTGCGAAGTTGCTGGACTGTATGCATCAATTCCATGAGGCCGAATATCAGAAGGGGGAAGCCGTCAGATTGCAAGAGGAAGCAGAGAGGAAATTAGCTGTGGAGGTGGACTTCTTCAGAAAGACAGACAAGGCCTTGGGATCATCCAGTTCTGAGTTGAGGCGAGTCAAGAAACAGTTAATGGATGCTCATGGTAAATTAGCTGGGTGGCAAGAGAAATGGGATGCATTTTCAACTTCTCGGAAGGCAAAGGAGGAGGAGATGGTGGCCGAACTGACTGGTCAGGTGGAGAAATTGAAGACTTTGTTGAAGGAGAAGAACAATGAGCTTCTGTGCGCCCGTTCTACTAATGGTTACATCACAGATCAACTCAATGAGGCTCGAGGACAGATTGAAGAACTCAAGGTGCTGGCAGGTTTGCAGAAATCCAGACTTGAAGAGGTATTCGGAGAAGATGATGAGAATTACTACAGAGAGCACATCAACGAGTTGGATGGAGTTATTCACCAGAGAAATCTGCTTATCCGGCGTTTGAAAGAATTCCCAGATCATCCTGACACGGTAGCATTGCTGGCTGAAGTGAGGAGCAGTCCTTATGGTTTGTACACAGGAGACTGAGTCCTGATTTTTGCTCCTCCCTTTACTTATTGCTTTGTTGCTGTGTAGTGATGATCCACAGGCTTGTTGTGGAGATCCTCTTTTGATGTATTTTTGGCTAAGGCCCCTTTCCTTGAACTCATTTGTATGATAGTTTCCCTTTATTGCATCTTGATCTCAGAAGTTTATCCATTACTCGGTCTTCTTACACTATTCACCTGATGTGAGACTGGAATCAAGGGGGTAGAATACCTGTTGGATTTGATAAACATGTCATTGCATTTACATATTCATATCTTGCATAACAGGTACCGCTGCGGTGTTCTCATATTATTTGGTGTTCCACTAGCAGGATAGCTGATTCAGGAATTCACCGGTACGGTACCCGCAGAAACCAGCAAAGAGAAATGGAAAGCCTACAAGCAGAGCTCGCCGAGATGAGGATCCACATGATCCAATTCATGGATGTGGTTCAAGGGGTGGCTCAGGGACAGCAAGAGCTCAGGCAGATGATGCAGAGGAATCCCGCCACTACTCAACCAGAGACCTTGACTGATCCTCCAGCTGGAGAGGTTAACGGACCCAGTGAACCGGGGCCTACCCCGACCCCGCATGTCAACAGCCCGTCCATGATGATCAGGACGATCAGTTCACCCAGATGCAGGAAGACTTTGGCATGGGCCATGGCATGGACCCCATGTTCAGGAGATTAGAGGAGAGGCTGAAGGCGGTGGAAGGACAAAACCCTCTGGGGGTAGATGTTTCTGACTTGGGGTTGGTCTCAGGCGTGAGGGTGCCACCAAATTTCAAAGTCCCAGTCTTCGACAAATACAATGGCAGCTCTTGCCCAAAAACTCACGTGCAAGCCTATTTCCGTAAAATGGTTGCATACTCTGATGACGAGAAGCTACTTATGTACTTCTTCCAGGACAGCCTAGCTGGGGCATCCTAGGAATGGTACATGAGGCTGGATAGAGCCCACATCCGTTGCTGGAGGGATTTGGCGGAGGCTTTCGTGAAGCAGTACCAATATAATGCAGACATGGCTCTAGACAGAACTCAACTTCAGAATCTGTCTCTTAAAAGCAATGAGTGCTTCAGGGAATACGCTCAACGCTGGAGGGAGACAGCTTCCCGTGTTCAGCCTCATATGTTGGAAAAGGAAATGGCCAACATGTTCATGAATACGCTGCCTGGACCTTATCTGGAGCGTCTGGTGGGGTGCAATGCCTACAACTTTGCTGATGTGGTCTCTACCGGAGAGAGGGTGGAGAATTACCTGAAGACCTGCAAGATCCAAAATGGAGGTGGATCTTCATCAGGGGTAAAGAAGCCGTTCATTGGAGGGTATAAGCAGAGAGAGGGGGGAGTGAATTCTTTGACTTCCTATCAGAATAGAGGTGTTAGAAGGAACAGTTTCCAGAATTATCATCAACAACCATATGTTGCGGCTGTGACCATTCCGGCTGCAGCACCACTACAACAACAACAACCACAACATCAACAGAATCAATACCAACAACAACAACCACAGCGTCTACAGAATCAATACCAATAACAGCAACCAAGAAACAGACCCGCCTATCAACAGAGGCAAAGAATGATGGACCGGCGTTTCGACACTCTTCCAATGTCGTACGCTCAATTGCTTTCTAGCCTTCAACAACTACAACTTGTGCAATTATGCATTCTGGCTCCTCCTGTTGGTAGGCTTCTGGTGGGTTACGACGCCAACGCTAGGTGTAGCTTCCACTCTGGGGCACCTGGCCATAATATTGAGAACTGCAAAGCTTTTAAGCACGTAGTTCAAGACCTCATAGATTCAAAGGCCATCAACCTTGCACCGGCTCCTAATATCGTCAACAATCCCATGTCGCAACATGGTGGTGCAAACGTTAATATGCTAGAAGGAGAAGCCAAGTCCATTAAGGATGTGTTGAAGTTGAATACTCCACTGTTGGAGATTAAAGAATGCTTGCTGAAGGCCGATGTTTTCCCCGGTTGTGGGAAGGATTGTTTGGATTGTGCTATACAGGGCAAGGGTTGCTTGAAGCTGCAGCAGGGTATCCAGGTCTTGCTTTACAATGGTATCCTCCAAGTTGAAGACTTGTCTGTCAAAGAGTTTGCTGAAGGGGTAGCTGAAGAGGTGTTTGAAAATGCTGTTGAAGAATTCACAGATGTTGTTCCTGCTGATTCTGTAACTCGTAATGATGTATTTAATTTTTCCAATGTTGTTGCTAATATCCCAAACTATGTGGTTGATGCTGATGTAATTGAACTTAATTCCGATGTTTCGGATGTTTATGCTTCAATGAATGAGATTTCTGAGTACGACTGTGATGTTGCTACTATCACTATTTTCTACCCAACTAATCAGATCAGTGTGCCAGAAGCGCAACCCGTGCCACCAGTGCGACAATCTACTATGACCATCACAACCCCCTGGTCCTTTACCTTTCACCAGTGAAAGGGCCATTCCGTGGCATTATGAAGGGAGTGTATACACGCACGATCATAGGGTGGAACAGCCATTGAAAGTAGAAGAGGGTCAGAAGCCTGAACTTGAAGTTGAAGGTCCCGCAGTGGATAATGTTGGTGGAATCGGGCGATTCACCAGGAGTGGTAGATTGTTCTCACCACCGGTTAGCCAAGCTGATAGTGCTGATGCCGCGGCTAAGGCCAAAGGCAAGCAAGTTGTGAATGAGGGTACCTCTGCACCCCAAGCTGGTTCTGAGCCCACTTTTGCGAAGGATGTGGACAAGCTTCTGAGAATCATAAAGAAAAGCGATTACAAGGTAGTCGATCAGTTGATTCAGACTCCGTCCAAGATATCCATTCTCTCACTCTTGTTGTGTTCGGAGGCACACAGGGAGGCACTTCTGAAGGTTCTTAATGCTGCTTATGTACCTCAAGAGATCTCGGTAAACCAACTAGAAGGGATCGTTGCCAATGTTCATGCAAGCAACGGGTTAGGTTTCACCGATTCTGACTTGACACCAGCCGGACGCAATCATAACAAGGCTCTGCACATCTCGATGGAATGCAGAGACACCGTGTTATCACATGTTTTGGTGGATACAGGTTCCTCTCTCAATGTGCTACCCAAGAGAGCCCTGTCAAGGTTAGAAGTAGAAGGTTTGGTCTTGAAGCCTTCTAATCTCGTGGTGAGAGCCTTCGATGGTTCTAAGAGGTCGGTGTTTGGAGAGGTAGAATTGCCCATTCTGATTGGATCACAAACCTTCAACACTGTCTTCTATGTGATGGATATCAGTCCCTCATACAGTTGCCTGTTGGGTCGTCCCTGGATCCACAATGCTGGGGCAGTCTCCTCAACTCTGCATCAAAAGATCAAATTCCCAGTCAATGGAAGAATTATCACTGTCTGTGGTGAGGAGGACATCCTGGTCAGTAACCTGTCTACATTCAAGTATGTAGAGGTAGAAGGTGAAATTCATGAGACCCTGTGTCAGGCCTTTGAATCAGTTCAGATCAAGGATGCAGCTCCGGTGGAAGAGGTTAAAGCAGGTGCCTCTATCTCATCCTTCAAGCAGGCACAAGCCTTGGTGGATTCAGGTGTTGCTCCCAGGTTGGGGGCGTCTGTTGGAGTTACCAATGAAAGACGACAAGTTCGGGATTGGATATCAACCAGCGCTGACTTCTACAACTTCAGCACTTCAGACTCGTCAGGGGCTGATTACTTTCTCCAGCGCGGGCATCATTCAGTATGGCCAGATCTCTACAATCAACGAAGAAGATGGGGATAGTGATTGCGACATTAACAACTGGGTGCGTCCGAGGATCCCGGGTGAAGTCATCAACAATTGGTCTTCTGAAGAGATTGTCCAAGTCACTCTTCTAGAGGAGTAATTTTTCTTTGTTTATTCATGCATGTCCAAGTCTTACGTTCCGCCCAGGGCGTAATGACTCATTGTAGGGCTCATCTATGTGAATACCTGCATTGTTTATCATAAATGAAGGACGTCTTTTGCATTCAAATATTTTGTTCACTGTCTTTCTATTTTTGCAGTTTTCAAAATTTCAAAAGAATAAAAATATTTGGCAATGTTTTGTTTAGTTTTCACTCACTGTCCACACTCATAAGCACATACCATCACTCATGCAGATGCACATCACCGGATCCTATTGATAACGGTTCTGCTATGGCTCGCTTCGACTTCGAAAATCCAATCTTCCAAGCTGAAGAGGAGGGTGATGAAGACTGTGAACTCCCTGAAGAACTTGCCAGGCTGTTAAAGCAAGAGGAAAGGGTCATTCAACCGTATCAAGAGTCTACTGAAGTGATTAATCTCGGCACCGAGGACGCCAAGAGAGAAATCAAGATAGGGGCTGCTTTGGAAGATGATGTGAAGAAAGGGCTGATTGAATTGCTGCAAGAATATGTTGACATCTTTGCTTGGTCTTATCAGGACATGCCAGGGCTTGACACAGATATTATGGTACACCGTTTGCCTCTCAAAGAAGGTTGTCCTCCGGTCAATCAGAAGCTCAGAAGAACAAGACCAGAGATGGTTGTCAAGATAAAGGAAGAAGTGCAAAAACAGTTGGATGCAGGGTTTCTAGCAGTCACAAATTATCCGCCATGGGTTGCAAATATCGTTCCAGTACCTAAGAAGGATGGAAAGGTACGGATGTGTGTTGACTACCGGGATCTGAACAGAGCTAGCCCGAAAGATGATTTCCCATTACCTCATATCGATGTTTTGGTGGATAACACTGCTCAGTTCTCGGTATTCTCCTTCATGGATGGCTTTTCTGGCTATAACCAAATCAAGATGGCACCAGAAGACATGGAGAAGACAACTTTCATAACCCCATGGGGCACCTTCTGCTACAAGGTGATGCCGTTTGGTCTGAAAAACGCTGGGGCAACATATCAACGAGCTATGGTGACTCTGTTCTATGATATGATTCATCATGAAATCGAGGTTTATGTGGACGATATGATTGCCAAATCTCAGACAGAAGAAGAACATTTGGTGAATCTGCAGAAATTGTTTGAACGGTTAAGGAAATTCAAGCTGAGGCTTAATCCGAACAAGTGCACTTTCGGGGTGAGATCTGGAAAATTGTTGGGTTTTATTGTTAGCGGAAAAGGGATTGAGGTGGATCCTAACAAAGTGAAAGCAATATAGGAAATGCCTGAGCCAAGAACAGAGAAGCAAGTCCGTGGTTTCTTAGGGAGGTTGAACTACATTGCAAGGTTCATCTCTCACCTAACAGCCACGTGTGAGCCAATTTTCAAATTGCTGAGGAAAGATCAGGCTATCAGGTGGAATGACGATTGTCAAAGGGCTTTTGAAAAGATAAAAGAGTATTTGCAGAATCCCCCTATCCTCATGCCTCCAGTCCCAGGGAGACCGCTGATTATGTACTTGACAGTACTTGACAATTCTATGGGTTGTGTTCTCGGTCTACACGACGAGACAGGTAGGAAAGAGCATGCCATCTACTACTTGAGTAAGAAGTTCACAGATTGCGAGTCGAGATACTCAATGCTTGAGAAGACATGTTGTGCACTTGCGTGGCCTGCTAAGCGATTGAGACAATACATGCTGTCTCACACAACCTTACTGATCTCTAAGATGGATCCAGTCAAATACATATTCGAGAAGCCAGCTCTCACCGGAAGGGTTGCTCGTTGGCAAATGGTACTGACAAAGTACGATATCTAGTATACATCCCAGAAAGCCATCAAAGGGAGTATTCTGTCAGACTATCTTGCTCAGCAGTCGATTGATGATTATGAGCCGATGAAGTTTGATTTTCCAGATGAAGACATCATGTTCCTCAAGATGAAAGACTGTGAAGGGCCAGTTGTTGAGGAGGGACCTAATCCAGACGAAAAGTGGACTTTGTTATTTGATGGGGCCGTCAATGCCAAAGGAAGTGGAATTGGTGCTGTCATTACCACTCTGAAAGGTGCCCACATGCCTTTCACCGCTCGTCTGACCTTCGAGTGCACCAATAATGAAGCTGAGTACGAGGCCTGTATCTTGGGTATTGAGCAAGCCATTGATTTGAGAATCAAGACTCTGGACATCTTCGGAGATTTAGCTCTAGTGATCAATCAAGTGAATGGTGATTGGAACACTCTCCAACCTACTTTGGTCCCCTACAGAGATTACACGAGAAGACTGTTGACTTTCTTCACAACAGTAAAGTTGTATCATATACCTCGTGATGAGAACCAGATGGCAGACGCTCTTGCTACTCTATCCTCCATGATCAAGGTGATTCGTTGGAACCATGCTCCCAGAATTGATGTGATGCGCCTTGACAGGGCCGCATATGTGTTTGCTGCTGAACTGGTAGTCGATGACAAGCCCTGGTATCATGACATCAAATGCTTTCTGAAGAATCAAGAGTACCCTGCAGGGGCATCCAACAATGACAGAAAGACTTTGAGAAGATTGACAGGTAGTTTCTTCTTGAACAAGGACGATGTGTTGTATAAGAGGAACTTCGACATGGTTTTGCTCAGATGCGTGGACAGACACGAAGCAGACATGTTGATGCAAGAAGTTTATGAGGTCTCCTTCGGTACTCACGCCGGCGAACATGCAATAGCTAAGAAATTGTTAAGAGCGGGTTATTATTGGATGACCATGGAATCTGATTGTTTCAAATATGCTCGGAAGTGTCATAAATGCCAGATTTATGCTGTAAGGTGCATGTGCCGCCGAATCCTCTGAATGTGATGTCCTCGCCGTGGCCGTTTTCTATGTGGGGCATTGATATGATTGGAAAGATTGAGCCGACTGCTTCCAATGGGCATCGCTTCATCCTTGTTGCCATCGACTACTTCACCAAGTGGGTCGAAGCAGCGTCATTTGCAAATGTCACCAGACATATGGTTACCCGATTCATCAAGAAAGAAATCATTTGTCGTTATGGGGTTCCCGAAAGGATCATTACTGATAATGGTTCTAACCTCAATAACAAAATGATGAAGGAGTTGTGCCAGAACTTCAACATTCAGCATCACAATTCTTCCCCTTATCGCCCTAAGATGAACGGTGCTGTTAAGGCAGCAAATAAGAACATAAAGAAGATTGTGCAGAAGATGGTCGTTACGTACAGGGATTGGCATGAGATGCTACCCTTCGCCTTACATGGGTACCGTACTTCAGTACGTACATCGACCGGGGCAACCCCTTACTCCCTTGTGTATGGTATGGAAGCAGTCCTACCTATTGAAGTGGAGATTCCTTCTCTAAGAGTCCTGCTGGATGTCAAGTTAGATAAAGCTGAATGGATTCGGACAAGGTTCAACGAGTTAAGTCTTATCGAAGAGAAGCGAATGGAAGCTATTTGTCATGGGCAGTTGTATCAGAGTCGGATGAAGAGGGCCTTTGATCGGAAAGTGCGTCCTCGGTGTTTCCAAGTTGGAGATTTGGTGTTGAAAAGGATCCTTCCTTCTCAGACAGATCACAGGGGCAAGTGGACTCCTAACTATGATTGACCGTATATTGTCACCAAGGTTTTTGATGGTGGAGCCTTAATGCTTGCAACTATGGATGGTGAAGACTTCACTTCCCCTGTAAACTCAGACGCAGTTAAAAAATACTTCGCATAAAATAGGCCCGCTGGACAATAAAAAGAACAGTCCAGGCAAAAAATAGGCATCCCGATGAACCAAGAAAATGAAAAGGTTCAGGCAAAAATTAGGGATTAAAGATGAAAAGGTTGTACACCCGGTAAGTTGAAAACCTGAAAAGGAAACTTAGGCAAAAATGGGTATCCCGGTGGATTGAAAACCCGAAAAGGGCGATCCAGGCAAAAGTTAGGGATTAAGTGAATGACTGCGTTCTGAGTAGTTCTGAATCTCACCTCATGTCGATAACTGGAAACTTTCAAAGGATAAGAAACAGTCCAATCACCCTTTCTCAGAAGGCTGGTCATCTGGAGGATCTTGAAGACGAGCGAGTCATAGCAGAATTGGAACCCGATAGAAATCCATTTCACATTGCCATTAAATTAATTTCTGTTTTTTATCTTTTGTGCAATTACCTCTTTCCAGGGATTGCTTCTTGATGTAAATGCCTATTCAGAGGCCATTCAATCAATAAAATCATGTTATTCAGTACATCTCTGTGTTCATTTTCATTTTATCGTTTTGTTTGCAAAAATGACGTCCGAATTTTTGATAAACATTGCATCATGAAACATAAGAGCTTTACAGGTACATGCTCAATAAACATTTAAAATTGTTGTAAATTTTAAGTACTTTGAATCGTCTATTCAGAACAGGTACACTCGGGGCATTTCCTTAAGGTTCCCAGCAGACGATTGCGGATGTTTTGCTTCAACAGTTGGAGTTTGGTATCTTATCCCTGCAGAGTTGGTCCAAGCATCGGATTCTTCAATCCCCAGCAGGTTCTCACTGATGTACTTCCCCAAGCAGGTGTTTCAGACTATACACTCCCCAGTAGAGTTGACAGTGCCAGACTGTACATCCCCAGCAGAGTTGACAGTGCCAAGCCGTATCTTCCCAGCAGAAGTAGCTGCTCCTCAGAGCTCGATGCCAGATCGATGATCCCGACGCCAGATCCGTGGTCTCTTTCCTTGAAGCAGAATCTCGATACCGTATCGGTGTTTGCTTCCCCTGCTGAGTCATTTCTCTCGCATATTTTGGTTGCCAGAACCGCTGTCATTTTCCTCAACAACAAGCTTTCAGTGTCGGTCTCTCCCCTGTCAAAGTCTCGGTATTTTGTTACTATCAGAACACCGCGTGGCCGGTCATTTCCCCACAGAGTTCATTGTGTTGTATATCACCAACAACATTGCCAGGGTCCAGAAGATTGTGATCATTTCCCCAGCAGACTTCCTTGTCTCAACTTGGCATTCTGCCCAACATTTTACATCCCTGCATGTAGAATCATATTGCATTGCATCCTCCCAAATCGCGTAGCATTTTCATTTTCATGGAGCATTACGCCATTGAAAAATTCAAACATATGCATGTAAAGCATAAGACATTCTCGGTATCCCAAGTGATAAACCAGAAGTTGTTTCCAGTGCTCAGACTGAACGTTGTTCATGACTCATTATCCCCAACACAGGTCGTTGGCCTACGTGCCGCCTCAATTATCATTTTCCCTATTTCTGCCGACACTGACAGGCATGAAAGTTTCCAATATTCATACCAAAGTGGCATTCAGGCCAATTTTCCGATGTTTAGATCGAAGAAGTTTCCGACATTCAGGTCGATGCAACTTGCGGCGTTCAGGCCAGTTTTCCGATGTTCAGATCGAAGAAGTTTCCGACATTCAGGTCGATGCAACTTGTGGCATTCAGGCCAGTTTCCGGTATTCAGACCGAAGTGGCATTCAGGCCAGTTTCCGGTATTCAGACCGATGGGGCGTTCAGGCCAGTTTTCCGATGTTCAGATCGAAGAGGTTTCCGACATTCAGGTCGATGCAACTTGTGGCATTCAGGCCAGTTTTTCCGGTATTCATACCAAAGTGGCATTCAGGCCAGTTTCCCGGTGTTCAGACCGATTGTTGATAATCTTGTATCTCCCAATGCTCAAATCGAAGTCATTTACAGTATTCAAACTGATGAGCGGCATTCAGGCCATGGTTATTCCTGTGTTACCATTTATTTTGGTATTCAGGCTAACATTCTCTTTTTTCGGTGTTCAGACCGACTCTTTCTGTACCAGACGGATTTCTTTGTTGATGCTCAGATCAAGATTCCTGTGTTACCATCTGTTTTGGTACACATACTACCATTCTTTTTCGGTGTTCAGACCGATTCTCACCGTACCAGACGGATTCTTGTTCAAAACCACCTCTTTGCCGATTCTGACAGGCATTGTTGCTTCACTTCACTTCAGTGTAAATTTCCGGGTTTTTATTGTATTCAATCCCTTGATACCTCGAAAGTGCGAAAGCCGCTGCTATCTTCCTTTCGGGTCTCCAGTTGATTGAATAGGGGCAGCTGTAATACCCCAAAATTTACCTTTCGTTTTTCTTGGAAGCATGGGATTGTGTTTCACATTGCATTAGCATCATACTAGGTCATACTCATTGCATACTGCATCAGTGACTTGGGAAATCGGGGTTTTATTGATCACTCCTTAACAGAAGGAGCCTACACAGAGCAAGACTGAAAATTGAATTTCATTCTCCAAATATACAAGTCACAAGGGTCTCAAGGGGTTCCATATGTCTTATTATGGTCCTCAGTTCATCAGTGAAAGATTCAGAGCTCTCAGAGTGTGCATATGGATTTAATAAAAAAATCAGGGTTTCATGGCTACCCGCAACAGGCAAGGTTTAGTTGGAAGTATAAGGGCTCATTCATGTCATAAAAGAGAAGAACCTAGGCCTATGAAGATCCCCAATTATCTCACAAAGATCCATTGGCAATCAGTGTAATCACTTCCTAGTCATTTTGGCCCTAAAACCAGGGTTCGGTATAAAATCGGTTTATTTCTGATTCCTTGAGTGAAACTCATTTCCATGGCCCTCCACATGTCCACAAGGATCTACATGCAAAAAATCAGCTCTTTATTTGAGCCAGAGGTGCGTCAATTGATCAATGGAATCGGGAATCAGACGGTTTGGGAAAAGTCAACTGTGGGGCCAGAAAAGTCAACTCCTGATATTTTGAAGGTGGAATCTCAAAATTCATGCGTAAGGAAGCCTACATGTGAAATCTGATCAAGGTTGGATCATGGATTCATCATTTAATCAGGAGTTGGAAAAGTTACTAAATTTGGAAATAATTGACTTTCCATTTAAGGCAAGTTTTTATGGTTTTTGCACCCACTTTAAGCCTATAGTCCATCAAGATGAAAACTCCATTTGAAAATTTCTCCAACATGAAAGTTATTCCCTTTGTTCCAAGCTTTCTAAAGATATAAAGTTTGTTTCATTTGGATTAAAATTGAGAAAGTTAGGCTTGGTCAAAGTAAGACATTATTTTAGAACACTTAGAAATTTTTCTAAGTCCAAATTTTGCAAAATTTGTCAAGACTTATGGGCCAGATTTCTTGAACTTCAAGGCATCTTTTGAAAACACTTTCTTCATGACAGTTGTACCTTGATATGTCCTCTTTCACACATTTTTGGAACCACCCCATTTAGATCATTGGTTTGGAAGATACACTCATCTAAAGTTGGTATCATATGCTGAATTTTTTGACAGCATTTTGGCCAAACTGGCCCAACCATTTTGCAGCCATGAGACCTGAACTTTATGGCCATTTTTCACCTCTTTCCACTCACCATTTCAAGATGTGTTCAACATGAAAGATGTTAAGCTCCCTACCCTCTTTCTAATGTTTGCATTGCCTTGTCATTTGGTCATGTATTCATCAAGTTACAATGTCTTAAAGTCACCCTGTTGGGCCATTTTTGTGCTGCACTAGAAAACCAAGCCAAACCCCAAAAACGACCAACACACCAATTTTTACCTCATTTGGTCATTTTCTTTTGGTTCACTTACTTAAGCTTTGCCACATTTAGCCATTTCTTTCCATACCTCACTTTTACACATTTTTGGTTCATTATGCACATAATCAAAAACAAATCTTTCAAGCCCATTTACACACTTCAAACCCTACATATTTAAGAGCTTCTAAACCCTAGCTTAAAGGTTGGTGGCTGCAGAACTTTGTGGGGAAGGCAAGTTTGTTTCATTTCAAGTTTCACTCCATTCTCTCTCACAAGCACTGAAGCACCATTGAAGAGGATCTCATCCCTTTCCATTCCACCACTATCAAGAAGTAGTGGACTGTCTTCCACTAGGTAAGTTTGCTACTCTCTTCCATGGCTTTGCTCATTTCATGAATATTATACTTGTTCACCACTTATTTCCTCCATGCCTATCATATATACTTCATGCTATTTTTCATTTATACCATGCCATACCATGCTTATTTTCCATGTTAACAATATACCATACTTGTTTATGAAACCCTCACCATGAGGCCTTGTTTTTAAACTTTAAGTTTTTTGACATTTATTTTTTCTGAAAATCTTTGCATGAGCCTACCTTGTGGTCCATATTTCTCTATGATAAAGTCATTATTTTGTATAAAATAAAGCTCCATTGCATTCTACTCATTTTATACTTGAGTTTTGCTTTTTACACCATGCCATTTGATGCACTAAATTGAGAGAAATGTTGACTGGAAGTTGGGAAAAAAAGATTGCATGGAAGTCGCGTTTTTTTTCTTGCTGGAAGTTGTATTTCCATGCTGCATGGGGACGTACACGTGTCCGCTTCGTGACCGCGCGATCGCTGGAACGGTCCCAGATCCTGGCCGTTGTTTGTTTGTTTTGTCACGTAGTGACTTTAGTATTTTTTGTCCAATTGATACTGCACCACATGAATTAGTTAATGAACATTTATTTTTATTTTTTTGGATATGCATAAAAATAACACAGACATGGTTCGAACCCACACCCATCCAGTTATTCGCCCCTTGTTTTATACGCTAGGGCATAAGCGGAAGTTGTGAAATTAATGTTGTTCATTTTTTTTATTTTGAACATGCTGGTAATTTCGTGGACTTGGGCCTGGCACACGCTTGCTGTTGGCACCCCCACATTCTGGCCCAATTACATTTCATTTTATTTTCTTTTTTAATTCATTATTATTTTTTCTGTTTTGCTTTTTAATTAATAAAAATATTTTATTTGTTCATAAAAATACCAAAAAATATTTTTTATTTTGATTAATATTTTATTTAATTTATTTAATTTTTATTTTCATATTTTATTTAATGTTAATATTTTATTTAAATTATTTAGTTCAAATAGTCCATTTTAACACACATTTTTTCATTTATTTTATTTTCATAACTTAAAATTATTTTTAGATTCTGATTTTTTGGATGAGGGTTGACCAATGTCTCATGGTCAACCTGACCTTTTATTGGAATTTTATTTCCCATTTTCAATTTATTTTGAATTTATTTTTGATCTAGTTTGCTTGGTTGACTTTTCATTTGACTTCTGTTTTATTTCAATTAATTTATACACCAATTTTCATTATTTTTGAAATCTTTTTGGGGGATGATGATGTCCTAACCCCACCTAACTCAATTTAATTTTTCATGACTTTTGTGATTAATTTACTATTTATTTGACATTTTTTTAAGTTGACTTGACTTTTCGGTTGACTTTTCTATGATTGATGTTTGACATAGGGATTGCTTAGGGCAATTGAAGAGATATTTTGATCCTCCCTTGTTCATATCATGTGCCACATATTAGAGGCATTTAATCTTGATTTTATTTGATCCTTGCATCATTTCCCGATTAAATTATTCATTGGTTCTTTGTGTGCATAGTTTCACTTGTCTGATTTCATCTGATATTTTTTACACTTGTTTCTTTCATCCATGCTTCTATTGATTGATTGTTTAACATGTTTATACTTGTCATACATTGTTTAATGTCTTATTATTTCATTCTTTGATTATTTGATTTGATTATATACTTGTTTATATCTTACTTGTTTGATTAACTGTGGCCTACTTGTATGGTGTATGAGCCATATATTTATATTGCTTGATTGCCATGACAACCCCAATTCATAACAAATGTATCCCTCTCCCATAAATTGTATAATGTTTATTCTTTCATTCTTTATTCATTTGTTAATACAAGAAATAAAAATGAACATCCGATAATCATTTCAAAACAAGATCAAAACCTCGATCCAACATCGAGTAATCATTTTTCAAAACCTAACAGAACCAGCACGTATTCATCCACCCTTTTGTAAGTCGGTTGCTTTATGCATCGCCATCAACCTTGTAAGTCGATTGCTTTATGCATCGCCATCAACCTTGTAAGTCGATTGCTTCATGCATCGCCATCTACCCTTATCCCTAGCACCTCTCCTTGCTCCACTCGTCAATTCTTGTTCCGATTAGGTAGCACCCATTAGATAGAACCCTTTGTATGATAACATAGGTAGGATTCCCATACCCTTTGTATGATAACATAGGTAGGATTCCCATACCCTTTGTATGATAACATAGGTAGGATTCCCATATCCTTTTGTATGATAACATAGGTAGGATTCCCTTATTCTTTTGTATGATAACATAGGTAGAATTCTCATATTCTTTGCATGCTAACTTTAGATAGATATTCCCATTTGTAAATCCGAACACTTAAGTACATATTGCATGACTACTCTAAGGCAGAGCTTCCCCCACTTCTAGACCTTTCCGAGCGTCTCCGATCATGTGGCATGTCACTCTGTCCTATTGCAAAGAGGTAACTGCCTAAGACTCGATTCAGCGAGCTGCGACACCTGCTGCTAGGACGTGAACATATTGCCCACTCTCCTTTAACACAACTAGTGTTTTCCTTTGTAAGTCCATGTTCAGATGGCAACCCCTATGTAGCCGAACTACGGCAACTCTGATTCTCATGTTCAGATGAGATACGTAGGCACAAGATGCGATGTCTTGCCGAGTTTAACGGACAACTAACAACTAATCCTTGTTTGTTTTCGCCCTCGTTACGATTCTTTTCTCTCGCCCTCGTTGCGATCGAGACCTTCCCTTTCTCTTACCCTAGTTGCAATCGAGACCCTTATTCTCGTAGTTAGCTGAACTACGTTTTGCTCTGATTCTCATTCCAAATGAGATACGTAGGCATAAGACGCGATGTCTTAGCAAGCACACATCTCTTTAACCCATAGGTAGCCGAGCTACGAAGACTCTGATTCTCATACCCAAATGAGATACGTATGCAGTGGATGCGACATCCGTGCGAGTCATTTTCTTTGACCCCTCTTTTAGTAAAAAGTACATTAGATATTACCTACACCCTTTAGACAAGAACAACAAGAGTGGATCCCGTAGAGTACTACGGATGCGTAGGGGTGCTAATACCTTCCCTTCGCATAATCGACTCCCAAACCCAAGATTTGGCTGCGAGACCTTGTCTTTTCCTTTCCTTTCTCCAGGTTTACTTCGAGCGTTTCCTTTCCCTCCTTTGGGATAAATAACGCACGGTGGCGACTCTTCTGTCATTTCTTCTTCGCCGGTTGTTTTTTCGCATACTATATTTTTTAGGTTGCGACACAATGCAATAATCTATGTGATAATAGCTTGGATTACAAGATACGTCTAATACAAGACTCACAAAAATACAGCAGTGAAGTATGATGGACACACTAAATCTTCACGCCTAAAATCCCCGAGTTCTGAAAGAAGGATTGCCATCCTTTTATATTGCAACACTTGGGCCTTGTACTTGTATTTCCTGCATTTAAGGTCAAGCGAGTTAACCTAAATTCCATAACTAGGTTACTAACAAATAGGCTATTTGTTAGGTTCATGAATTGTAGCCTGGTTGTTGGTTTCCTAGATTTTCTCTCAACTGTTGAACCCCTGAAGAATAGCCTGAGAAAACTGCTGAAACAGAAAAACTACACAACCTACAATGTAGCATATGCTGTCAGGAATGAATGTCACAACATTCAGTTTGACTTCCAAAACATTAACCATATGCTAAGGCTATGTTTGGATTGGCTTCTTGAAGCCCCAAACTCACGTTTTATTCCTTTAAACTTAAAAGTGGTCTTATTTTCTTGTTTGGGTTTTTTCTCCAAAATCAATTCTACTCTCCTAGAAGCAATTCCAATAGAAGCTACAATTCCTAGCTTTTGAGGTTAGCAAGAATCAATTCTGCATTTATGATATTTTGGTTCTTACAATTTTCCTTCATTGCCCTCTTTAATTTCTTTTCAACTGTATGTGATTGCCCTGTTTCTTCTATTTTCAAGCTACCATATAATGGCTGTATGTGATTGGAATATGTGTTTCACTTTTGTATTAGCCGGTTGGGAAGGTACTGCCCATGATGCACGTGTTTTTGACCAAGCTCTCACAAATGTGAACCTTAATTTTCCACACCCTCCTCCTGGTTTGTTCTTTTTATTACTACTAATGATTTTTTTTATGATATTTGACTTCACTTTTAAATGATTAATTTATTTTTATAGGTAAGTATTATTTGGTAGATTCTGGCTATCCAACACCAATAGGATACATTGGTCCCTACAGATGTGAACGTTATCACCTTCCTGATTTTAGGCGTTCTAACGGGTTCGCAAATAATAATGAAGTATTTAATTATTATCACTCAAGTTTAAGGTGCACAATAGAAAGAACTTTTGGAGTATGGAAGAACAGATTTGCAATTTTGCGTTGTATGCCCAAGTTCAAATTTCAGACGCAGGTTCAAATAGTCGTCGCAACAATGACCATTCACAACTTTATTAGAAGGAATGCAGAAATTGATGTTGATTTTAATCTTTATGAAGATGAAAATACAACCATTCACCATGATGATTACCATATATCGCCTAACTTAGATCAATCACAAGTTTTAAATGTCGCTTCATCATTAGAGATGGATCACGTTCGCGACTCAATTCGCAATAAAATTATAGAGTACAAGTTAAAAACTTAATATTGATATAAATTAGTACTATATTTCAATTTAAATTAGTATTGTAATAATATTTTAGTGCTATGTTGCATTTCAAATTTTATTATATATTTGTAATTTTTATTATGTTTAAATATTATTAATTTTGTCTTTTTTATTTATGTGTTTAACCATGTCCATTTTGGTAATTATACATTCAAAATCAATTTTGATAAAAATCATCCAAACAACATTAATTGATAACAATCACTTTTACATAAATGTATCCAAACATAAATCAATTCTGTTAAACTCAATTCTGTTAAAATCAATTCTACCAAACTCAATTCTATCAAAATCAATTTTGTTCACCGCCAATCCAAACACACACTAAGTCTGTTTTTCCTGAAAACAGACTATATAATTTGTTGTACTATACAGAACCAATCTGTCCATACTTTAGTATCAGCGTACAATAATAAATGTCAAAACATCCAATTTGACATTCACACATAGAGACTTACATCAGATCTGTTATCCTCTTGATGAGCAGACTGATAATAAATACTGAGTTATAGTAGAACACCACCTGTTCTATTCCTCAGTATCTGCTGACAGGGATGAATGTCATAACATCCAGTTTGACATTCACTGAATCTTGTATTAGCTAATCCTGCAGTACACTACTCAGAATGTCATGACATCAGCCAAGACATTAGAGTACAGCTAGATATCCTAACATACAATGCAGTCAAACAAACATCTCCACAGCATGTCATGACATCAGTCAAGACATTAGAATCCAGTTAGTGTTTTACCATACAATGCAGCCAATTAAACATCTACAAACTCCCCCTTTGGCAAATTTTTGGCTAAAACACTTTGGTCTCACAACAGAGTCCATAGCAGCGGAAATCTCACATCTAGCAGGAAATTAACCTAGCTAATACACTCAGAGTGGCAGCACACTCACACACATGGAAGTTAAATAAAAACTTCACAAAACAGCACACATACAGAAGTTAACTAAAAACTTCTAATTGCAACACAACCTCTGGATTAGAGGATCTTGAATATCTGTCCTGAATATCTGTTTAGCAATAAGCAAAACAATCTGTTGTCCTGGGGTATCACTTGTTACTCCCCCTTTTTGTCAAAAAATGTTTCCAAAGCAACACTTTAAATTACAGATCCACATAAATGACAGAATTACAGACTTGGTTTTACTTCACAATTTCAACCAAGGCAACACCCACTTGATCTTGCTTCACAGCTTTGATCAAGTAGTCACACACTCTTGCTTTATAGTAGGTACCACCATATCAGATGCCATGACTTTGTGTCTGACATCCAGAACCACTCCTGCATGAACATTGTCCTTGAACTCCTGCAGGTGCATAGGCTGCCTCAAGTTAGGGTATCTCCTTAACCTCTTGTGGCCACACTTGTTGCAAGTGACATAGCTATGATCTGTTGATCAATCATAGCTCACTTCCAATTGTTTAATAGGCAGAGATATTAAACAATACATCCCAAACATCATTGGTTGCTATAAGTTCTCAGAGAGACATATTCCCAGTTTGCCCCTTAAGTTTTTAAACTGAGTAGCATCCAGAGCCTTTGTAAATATGTCATCCAGTTGGAGTTCAGTGGCTACATGTTTCAAGGTAATCACTTTGTCTTCCACCAGATCTCTGATGAAGTGATGTCTAATGTCAATATGTTTGGTCCTGCTATGTTGGATGGGATTCTTGGAAATATTGATGGCACTGAGATTATCACAGAACAATGTCATGACATTTTGAGAGACATTGTACTCAGTGAGCATCTGTTTCATCCAAACCAGTTGGGAACACCTACTTCCAGCTGCTATGTATTCAGCCTCTGCAGTGGACAGAGATACACAACTCTGCTTCTTGCTGAACCATGATATGAGATTGTTTCCCAAGAAGAAACATCCTCCTGATGTGCTTTTTCTGTCATCAGCACTCCCAGCCCAGTCAGCATCACAGTACCCAGATAGGACAGGCTCAAAACCATGTGAGTACAGCATCCCATAGTCACAAGTCCCATTGATGTACTTGAGAATCCTTTTGACTTGATTCAAGTGGCTCACTTTGGGCTCTGCTTGGTATCTAGCACACACTCCAACTGCATAGGAAATGTCAGGTCTACTTGCAGTTAGGTATAGAAGACTACCTATCATGCTTCTATACAAACATTGATCAACACTGGGCCCTCCATCATCTTTGGTTAACTTTAGATGAGTAGGTGCAGGAGTTCTCTTGTGCCTAGCATTACCCATACCAAACTTCTTAACTATGTTTTTGGCATACTTGCTTTGGGAGAGAAACATAGAATCCTCCATTTGGTTGACTTGCATTCCAAGAAAATAAGTATGTTCCTCAACCAGACTCATTTCAAACTCAGATTGCATTTGGTGAACAAAATGTTTTACCATTTGCTCTGACATTCCACCAAAAACTATATCATCCACATAGATTTGAGCAATCATGATTTTGCCATCTTCATCCTTCACAAACAAGGTCTTATCTATCCCACCTTTTCTGTATCCATTTGAGGTCAGAAATTCAGTCAACCTTTCATACCAAGCTCTAGGTGCTTGCTTCAACCCATACAAGGCTTTTCTCAACTTGTACACATGTTTAGGTTGGTTAGGATCATAGAACCCTTTCGGTTGTTCCACATAGACTTCTTCATTTAAGTAGCCATTTAAGAATGCACTCTTCACATCCATTTGGAACAATTTGAACTTCATAATGCATGTTACACCTAACAACAATCTGATTGACTCAAGCCTAGCCACGGGTGCAAACGTCTCATCAAAATCAACCCCTTCAACTTGAGTATATCCTTGAGCTACTAGTCTTGCTTTATTCCTAGTAATTACTCCTTTCTCATCAGACTTGTTTTTGTAGATCCACTTGGTACCAATGATGTTAGTCCCTTCAGGTCGTGGAACTAGCTCCCATACTTCATTCCTTTTAAACTGCTCCAGTTCATCTTGCATGGCATTGATCCAATATTCATCAGTCAGGGCCTCTTTCACATTTTTTGGTTCAACCTTGGATACAAAACAAGAATTTGAACTAATTTCCCTTGATCGGGTAGTCACACCACTATTGGGATCTCTTATGATAAGATCCTTAGGGTGGTCTTTCTGAATTCTGATAGATGGCATTTTGGTGGGTGCATCTACCTCACATTCAGTAGGAGTCTCCTGTACTTCTTCAGACTTGACTGGTATGTCTGTTGTAGTATCAAGGAATGTTCCAACATCCTCTATGACATCGATTCCTTCCTCTTTATCATCCACAATAACATTTATGGATTCCATCAGGACATTGATCCTGTAGTTGAACACTCTGTACGCTCTGCTATTAGTTGAGTGTCCTAGGAATATACCCTCATCACTTTTGGGATCCATTTTCCTTCTCTGTTCACGATCTGTGAGAATGTAGCATTTACTTCCAAAGATATGAAAGTACTTCACAGTGGGTTTTCTGCCTTTCCATATTTCATACAAAGTGGAGGAGGTTCCTTTTCTCAAGGTGACTCTATTGTGAACATAGCAAGCGGTATTCATAGCTTTAGCCCAAAAGTGCATAGGGAGCTTCTTTGCATGAATCATAGCTCTGGCAGATTCTTGAATAGTTCTATTTTTCCTTTCAACTATCCTATTCTGCTGAGGAGTTATAGGAGAGGAGAACTCATGACTTATTCCTTCAGACGAGCAAAACTCATCAAACTTGGAATTTTTGAACTCCGTACCATGATCACTCCTAATTCGGACAACACAACTGTCCTTTTCCCTTTGAAGTCTGATGCACAGGTCTTTGAAGACATCAAATGTATCTGAATTCTCTTTGATGAAGCTTATCCACGTGTATCTAGAATGATCATCAACCACCACATATGCATATCTCTTTCCACCCAAACTTTCAACCTGCATAGGTCCCATTAAGTCCATGTGCAACAGTTCCAGAACTCTGGAAGTTGTAGGATGTCCCAGCTTCGGATGTGACATCTTGGTTTGCTTGCCCACCTGGCATTCTCCACAGACTCTTCCTTCATCAATAAGCAGCTTTGGGATTCCTCTAACTGCTTCTTTGGAAATGATATTTTTCATTCCCCTTAAGTGTAGATGACCAAGGCGTCTATGCCACAGCTTCACCTCCTGTTCTTCCTTGGCAGAGGAGCACATTATGGAAAAGTTTGAGAGCTTAGGTTCCCACAGATAACAGTTATCTTTGGATCTGGATCCTCTCATAACTTCTTGATTATCTCCATTTGTCACCACACATAGCTCCTTAGTGAACTAAACATAGTATCCTTGATCACACAGCTGGCTTATGCTGATGAGGTTGGTCGTCAGTCCTTTTACTAACAGTACATTATTCAGTTCTGGGACTCCAAAGCAGTCCAGCTTACCCACACCTTTTATTTTTCCTTTAGCACCATCACCAAAGGTCACATAACTGGTAGTGTGAGGTTGTATATCCACCAATATATTCTCCATACCAGTCATATGTCTTGAGCAGCCACTGTCAAAGTACCAGTCTTCTCTGGTAGATGCCCTTAGAGATGTGTGAGCTAACCTAGCATACCATTGTCGCTTCTTGATGGGGACATAGTGTCTATATGTCTTATGCTTAGGTCTGACATGAGGGGCTTGGTTAGGGTAACCATGAAGCCTGTAGCAGAAGGCTTTTATATGGCCAAGCCTACCACAGTGGTGACATCTCCATTTCTGGAATTTCCTTTTCTGATGATTATTCATCCTGGTTCCCTGATGTTGAGACATTGGGTGTGACCTCCGCTTGAATTTCTGAACTTTAGCCTTTGGGCGTTTGAGTTCAGTTGAGGATTTTTTCACAAAGCCTAAACCAGATATGGTTCCAGACTTCTGTCCAACCTTTAGGATCTCTTCCAAGGTGTCAGTTCCTTTATTCAACATTCTGATGGATTTAGTCATTTGATCCAGCTTGGAGGTCAGCAAGGTTATCTCACCATTTAGACCCTCTATGACTGTCAGATGCTTCTATCTCCCATCTTCCAGCTCCTTGATGAGCTTCTTCTGCTTTTCTCCATGTACACGCACTTCTGCACTGGTGACACATAGCTTCTTATAAGCTGCAGCAAGTTCATCAAAGGTCAGTTCATCTGCACTTGAGTCATCATCAGTGGCACAAACACTCGTTAGTGCAGTGACATGTTTAGCAAATTCTCCTTCAGATTCACTTTCAGAATCTCCCTCAGACCATGTGACAGCTAGCCCCTTCTTTTGCATCTTGAGGTAAGTAGGGCATTCAGCTCTAATGTGTCCATAGCCTTCACATCCATGACATTGGATTCCCTTGCCTTGGTTGAACTTTTCTTCAGAAGTTGATCTTTTCCTAATGTCAGACGAGATGTTCTTGTCATTTGGTCTACCTCTTTGATCAATCTTCTTCACGAACTTGTTGAACTGTCTCCCAAGCATGGCTATGGCTTCTGATATGCTTTCATCACCTCCAGTATATCCTGCTTCTGACTCCTCTTCAGTATTTGATACAAAAGCTACGCTTTTGTTCTTCTTTTCAACATTCTCACACATGCCCATTTCAAAGGTTTGGAGAGAACCAATGAGCTCATCCACCTTCATGATGCAGATATCTTGAGCCTCTTCTATTGCAGTGACCTTCATGGCAAATCTCTTAGGTAATGACCTGAGAATCTTTCTTACAAGTTTCTCTTCAACCATTTTCTCACCTAAGCCACCAGAGGTGTTTGCAATCTCAAGAATATTCATGTGAAAGTCATGAATAGTCTCATCCTCTTTCATCCTCAGATTTTCAAACTTGGTGGTCAGCATCTGAAGTTTGGACATCTTCACCTTGGAGGTACCTTCATGAGTTATCTTGAGGGTATCCCAAACTTTCTTAGCCAGCTCACAGTGGTGCACCAGTCTGAAGATGTTCTTACTGATTCCATTGAACAATGCATTCAAGGCCTTAGAATTTCCAAGGGCTAATGCCTCTTGCTCATTGTCCCACTCTTCTTCAGGAATCTGCACACTGACTCCATCTTCACCTGTCTTCGTTGGATGTTCCCATCCTTTGTTGACAGCTCTTCAGACTTTGCTATCTAGAGACCTTAAGAAGGCTATCATACATGGCTTCCAGTTATCATAGTTAGAACCATCCAGCATGGGTGGTCTATTTGAGTGTCCTATATCCTTGTCCATGGTACTAGAAAGTAACTTCCCTAGATCTCACCCAGAAATTAACAGGAAGGGTGCCTGCTCTGATGCCAATTGAAATTCTAGTTATCAGGCTTTCGATGTCACACGGGTTGTTATGACATCCAATTCTGCACAGACAAGAATTATGCAGAACTTAAAAGTAAGTGCAGTAAATAACACAAGTAATTGTTTACCCAGTTCAGTCCAACATGACCTACGTTTGGGGGCTACCAAGCCAGGGAGGAAATCCACTATTAGTAGTATTAATTCAGACCTTAAACCAACTGTTTAACCCTATCACTTAATACCTACCCAATGCAATTTCAATCTTACACTAAGATCAGAGTTCCTACTCACCCCCCCTCAATCACCTCAGTGATTACTACCTTTAATCAATATTAAAGACAATTATGAAGTCACACTTCAAACAACTATTGATTGTGCTTAACAGCTTTTATCAAGATACACAACACTCACGCTTAAAAGCTTAGAGTGACACAACACTTACAACTCAATGAACACCCTATACCAATGCAATCATTTATGTGATAATAGCTTGGCTTACAAGATACGTCTAATACAAGACTCACAAAAATACAGCAGTGAAGTATGACGGACACACTAAATCTTCACGCCTAAAATCCCCGAGTTTTGAAAGAAGGATTGCCATCCTTTTATATTGCAGCACTTGGGCCTTGTACTTGTATTTCCTGAATTTAAGGTCAAGTGATTAACCTAAATTCCATAACTAGGTTACTAACAAATAGGCTATTTGTTAGGTTCATGAATTGTAGCTTGGTTGTTGGTTTCCTGGATTTTCTCTCAGCTGTTGAATCCCTGAAGAATAGCCTGAGAAAACTGCTGAAACAGAAAAACTACACAACCTACAATGTAGCATATGCTGTCAGGAATGAATGTCACAACATTCAGTTTGACTTCCAAAACATTAACCATATTCTAAGTCTGTTTTTCCTGAAAACAGACTGTACAATTTGTTGTACTATACAGAACCAATCTGTCCATACTTCACTATCAGCATACAATAATAAATGTCAAAACATCCAATTTGACATTCACACATAGAGACTTACATCAGGTCTGTTATCCTCTTGATGAGCAGACTGATAATAAATACTGAGTTATAGTAGAACATCACCTGTTCTATTCCTCAGTATCTGCTGACAGGGATGAATGTCATAACATCCAGTTTGACATTCAATGAATCCTGTATTAGCTAATCCTGCAGTGCACTACTCAGAATGTCATGACATCGGCCAAGACATCAGAGTACAGCTAGATATTCTAATATACAATGCAGTCAAACAAACATCTCCACAGCATGTCATGACATCAGTCAAGACATTAGAATCCAGCTAGTGTTTTACAATACAATGCAACCAATTAAACATCTACATGAACAACTTTAATATTCATCAAAAATCCATTTGAAACTTGGAAGGTCATCATTCATTTCAAAACATTATAGGTCATTTTGACTGAAACCCTAATTTTGGGTCAACTTCCCAAGGACCTAACTTCCTTAATTTTTATGATTTTGAGGTGAGACCAATTGAATTGGAAAGCTTAAGATGTCTAATTAAAATGTTATGTTGGACAAAGTTTCATAATCCTAAAATAAACACATGTGATAATACAAAACATTATAGGTCACTTTGGACTTAAGCCATTGAATTTGAAAAATACCCAACTTCAAGTGCCCATAACTTTCTCACGAAAAATCCAAATGATGAAAAATTTAAGTCTAAATTGATCATATTGAAAATATATACAACTTGTATGTTGGAGGTTTTTCCATGTGAGGCTTGCATTATTAAAACATAAGGGATTGAAGATGCTTGGTTTTGGCAAAAAAATTCAAAGGGAACGTAGACATGTTTTGTACCTAAAACTTCATAGCCAGTTTTCATAAATTTCCAAACTCCAAATGAATTTTTTTCCCAACATGACTTTTGTTCCTTATTTCAAGGGCTTTCCAACCATTACTCACATTAATCTTCTGGACTTTCCATGAGTGAGTTTCGAAGAGCTTAATGTTTATGTTCATTTTTGCAATTCACTTTGTAACTTCATGTGCAAGCAAATGACAAGCCTTGTGCATGTCCAGTTCACTTATACTTTATCTCATGATGGATTTCCATTCATTTTTGGGCATCACATGCGCCTGTACACGCCCATGCATGGAGGATCCAAATTTCATGCACACGAGCCAAGCATTGCATTGCATCACATACAACTATAAATAGAGGTGCCTTGAGCTTCATTCTTCAACCACAAGGAGATCTGAAGTGCTGCTGGATTGAAAACCAAACCCTCACCAAAGGAATTTCAGTTTTTCTATTTCATTTTCAAGCTTGAATTTCAACATCATTAGTTGAATTTCAAAGCATAATTCCTTAACCTTACATAACTATCACACTGCCAGATCAAAATTAGATCAAGAGCTTGGACAATTTGTGCTGTTTGAAGCTCCATTTCAGAGGTATATCACCAAACTTTTTTGATTTAGATCTTGAAATATAATGTGAATTCCTTTGGTTTGTGCTGTTTTCTGAAGCCCTCATGCATGAGGCAGGCCAGTGGTTGTCTTAATTTTGCAAATCGTGCCATTTTAGATCAAGCACCATGATCTTCAAGCTCATGTTTCTCTTTAAATAGGAACTTTGAGAATGATCCATGGTTACAAGGGTGATGTACATCACCTCAACTTCATTTTGATACCTTCCTTTTCATTTTTATTAAGGTTTGATTTCCTGCGCGTGGTGGCCGGAATTGGTTGTTGTCGCATCCGCGAAAAACAACCGGCGGGAAAAGCAAAACAAACAGAGCCGCCACCGTGCGTTATTTATCCCAAAAGAAGGAAAGGAAACGCTCGAAGTAAACCTGGAAAAGACATGGTCTCGTGACCAGAGAGAGATGGGATCGGGAGTCGGTTATGCGAAGGGAAGGTATTAGCACCCCTACGCATCTGTCGTACTCGACGGGATCCACGCTCAGAAAGATAGGATAAGGTTGCTAAAACTGCTCAAAGAATGCACACACACACTGGAATAAAAACACAGATGGACAGAAAAGGGAACGGGCTCGCTAGGATATCGCATCCTATGCCTACGTATCTCATCTGGAATGAGAATCAGAGCTACCGTAGTTCGGCTAATGCACGCCAAACAAAACCCACATTGGAAACCAACTGCCAATCGCTGGACTTACGTCAGACTCCACACAAACAGGCAAACCCGGAAACCGAATGCCAATCGCTGGACTTACATCAGACTCCGAACCAACAAACACACACACAGGAAACCGACTGCCAATCGTTGGACTTACGTCAGACTCCTAATATACATAAAGGGGTTGAAAAAGGAAAAGGGCGCCCGGAGAGACCATCTCATCTCCTGCCTACGTACCTCATCTGGTATGAGGATCAGGGCGACGTAGTTTCCCTTAACAGGGAAAGAACTTCTAACTTAACCAGAGACTGGGAAATGACAAACTAGAAGGGAGCCTGACTCGAGCCTAATAGTTATCATGCAATCCACAATGGTCCTAGGTTGAGGTTTCTATCTAACTTGCACAGGGAGCAAGCTATCCTAAACAGCACAGGCAAACAAACACAAGCACAATCAACAAGCACACACTATATGCAAACAGTGGGCTCATACAAGGCTAGGCTGCATAAGCAAGCCAACTGGAATGGGGTGTGGTTAGCTCTTAACCCTAACATTGAGAGTTAGGGTGAAGCAGATGAAATGAGAAATGAGGATAAGACCTCACAGCTCTGATCCCTGGCCTAGGAGAGCTTCAGACAAATGAAAGTGTGGGAGTTCAGAAAGTAGGAACTCTTCTCCACAAATGATTGACTCTATAAGATCTTGGGTTAGTATTCACAATGCATCAACACATTGTGTGAGCAAGGTGAATGACACACTGAGTAGCAGGAGATGGATTACACATCTCTTTTATCTGCCAATTGCCTCATAAGAGGACTTTTCCTGCTTGGCACAAAGATAAACAAACACAAGCATTGCCTCTTAAGGAGGACTTCAGACAGGTGCCTGCCCACATAACAGGACAGGTCTTCCAGACTACATGAAGTCAGAGAGTTATACCTAGGTGGTTAAGCAACCAAGCAAAGCAAAGTTCAAAATGAACTTAAAGAAACTTATGTACCTGTGGAAACATCAAACAAATCAGTACAAGATTCAGACAATCAGACAATAGTTAATATGCAACCAACAATCCCAATGTACAAAATGTGTAAGCCACAAGTCAAACTCAAATGAGTTAACATCAACCTACAAAACACACAAAGATTAGTAATCAAAGGCAAACATCAATGCTCAAATGAATGGAGCATCATTAACCATGGAACTTGAATGCTTAACCTGAAATCAAAGCTCAAACATAAGCAACAAACCACTAGGTCAAAGCCTAGGGTCAAATATGGAGAAAAAATTTAAAACAGGAGCTGAAATTTAACATGAATCAACTTCAATCACATCTTGACACAATCCAAAAGGTCTCACATCAATATCATTAACCAAAAGCATTTCATGATCAAATGAAGTTCAAGGCAATTTTAAGGCTCATATGTGATCCACCAGAATGAAAAATCTCAATTAAATCAGAAATGATTCAAATAAATCTGGAAAAATTCATGATCAACCAGGACATTCATAACATGCATCACACAAAAAATCAGAATCATTGGACATCATTTGGCATGGCAAACACATCATATAAGTTGAACATCAAAAGGTGTGACACAAATTGTCACACCAACTTATAACAATCATAAAACATAGATGACAATTGATAAAAATACCAAATCAACACCAAAATGTCAAGCAATGTGTCTAGTTTTGTAACACCCTTCTAAAATACCCCAATAAATAATTAAAACAACCAAACATAAATCAGAGTATATATGCAATTTAAGGGTGTCACACTTGACACTTCACACCATGTTCCAATTTAACTCGTCATGCTCATTTATTCGTCAAAATAAACATTTGCATAATTCGCAGCGGATAGAAATTAACAACGACATGCAAACCATGTAATCACATTACATGTAAAACTGTTCAACAACCACAATTGAAAACAAAGTAAAACATCCCGTCCCGATGTTACATCTACCAGAGCATGACTCACTAAGGAACTACACTAGACTCCAAGGACTAGCTTCTACTCAATCACTGCACGTTACCTGAAACATAGTTGTAAGGGTGAGTTCCTCAATCGATATAATAAGCATTATAAAATATCATGTAATGCTAAGTAAATGAACACATCTCATCACCCTAATCATATTACACATTCAGTAACGGCAACATCAACTCATACTCATAATCATGCTCAACATAAACATCAAAACACCCGTATAATATTGGAACACATCCATTCATATTATACACAATACATACATTATGCAATGAGACTCCATGCATGCAGTACCGACTATTCGTGAACACATAGTTCAACCTCACCGATCAAATCCAGATACGGCTACCAAGCTCACTAGTCCCACTCATTTGAGACCTAGTGACTCACATCACTAATTCCTCACCATGGGAATTAGCTACCACCCCAAGGGCTATGCTATGCACGCTAAATCACCTAGCATGCAAACATCAACAACAATCCACAATAACTCACTCACTAATTCCTCACCATGGGAATTAGCTACCACCATAAAGGCCACAATATGCAAGCTAAATCACTTAGTCATGCAAACATCAACAATCATCCACAATGGACATATGCTCACACTCTAAGCCATAAACAGTCCATTCACAATTGCATACATAATAGACACATCCACAACATTATGCATACAATCATACATCATCCACATTTTTATCACATAATCATATCATGCCACATAATCAATCACAGTATTAGCACGCTCTACTAATACCCCTACCGCTCAAAACAACGGGAAATGATCCCTATTATATCATACTCCAATATAGGCCAAACATCAAACATGCACACCACCTTTAAATATAAATTTTTCACTTTTCACACAGTGTTAACCGGTTAACGCCCTGGGTTAACCGGTTAACGCAACACAGAACACGCTTCCTGGCAATTCACAACAGTGTTAACCGGTTAACACCCTGGGTTAACCGGTTAACGCAAGACAGACAGCAATATTTCACAATTCATAACAGTGTTAACCGGTTAACACCCTGGGTTAACCGGTTAACGCAAGACAGAAAGCTGTTCCTGCGCTAACACGAAGCAGAATGCAGAATTCTCCGCATTTTACGCCGTTGGAGGACTTCCGGACCTCCGATTCCAATTCCGTAAAAAGCTACACTTTCGGAAAATCAAGACTCATCCAATTACAGATTCAATTACAGCTTTTACATAACTTATTCATCTCAATTTTTCAGCATTCAACATCCCAATTAGGGTCAAATCAATGGCTTATCACTACCCATTACATGTTAACCCATAATACCCATTAAACGACGATAAACCCCCCTTACCTGAGTTAATCCGGCAATTCTTCTTTGACCTTCAACAATCGAGAATTCTCCTCTTGAGCCCTAGCCTCCTCTTCTCCCTTTCTCAGTTCTTCTCTTTTCTCCCAATGTTACGTGTTCTCTGTTTTCACGTAAAACCCTTTTTATCAAATGGGACCTTATATATATTCCAACTTATTATTCCAATAATAATAATTCCAAATAATAATCTAATTATTTAATTAAATTAATAAATATACTATTAACTTAATTTAAATAATTATCATATTTTATCGGGGTGTTACAACTCTCCCCCACTAAAAGAGTTTTCGTCCTCGAAAACATACCTCAAGCGAATAACTCAGGGTAAGACTCCTTCATCTGACTCTCAAGTTCCCAAGTCACATTGCCACCTGCTGGTCCTCCCCAAGCTACCTTTACCAAAGCAATCTCTTTACCCCGCAACTGCTTCAACTCTCGATCCTCGATCCTCATAGGTGATGTTTCAACTATCAGGTTATCTCTCACCTGTACATCATCTACTTGGACCACATGCGACGGATCAGGAATGTACCTCCTCAACTGAGACACATGAAAAACCTCATGCAAATTCGCAAGTGACAGCGGTAAAGCGATACGATAGGCTACCTCCCCTATCCTCTCCAAAATCTGATAAGGACCAATAAATCGAGGTGTCAACTTCTTCGACTTCAAAGCTCGACCAACCCCAGTTATCGGAGTAACACGAAGAAACACATGATCTCCCTCTTGAAACTCAAGTGACTTCCTTCTCTTGTCGTGATAACTCTTCTGACGACTCTGAGCAATCCTCATCTTCTCCTGAATCATCTTAATCTTTTCCGTAGTTTGTTAAACAATCTCCGGTCCAACCACATCACTCTCACCGGACTCATACCAACATAAAGATGTCCGACATCTCCTACCATACAAAGCCTCAAACGGTGCCATACCAATGCTCGAATGAAAACTATTGTTGTAGGTAAACTCAATCAAAGGTAAATAACAATCCCAAGCACCTCCCTTTTCCAAAACACAAGCCCTCAAAAGATCCTCTAGTGACTGAATCGTCCTCTCAGTCTGACCATCAGTCTGCGGATGATATGCAGAACTCAATCTCAGCTTAGTTCCCAAAGCCCTCTGCAAACCTTCCCAGAACTTCGATGTAAATCTAGGATCTCTGTCCGAAACAATACTCGACGGAATACCATGCAAACTTACAATTTTCTCAATATACAACTCAGCTAATCTCTCTAACGGATAATCCATTCTGATCGGAATGAAATGAGCCGATTTTGTCAATCTGTCAACAATCACCCAAATAGCTTCAAAATTCTTAATTGTCCTCGGTAAACCAGAAACAAAATCCATACTGATACTATCCCACTTCCACTCTGGAATAGCCAACGGTTGCATTAGCCCAGACGGCTTCTGATGCTCAATCTTCGACTTCTGACAAGTCAAACAAGAATAAACAAAACTCGCAATTTCTCTTTTCATTCCCGGCCACCAAAATAACTTTTTCAAATCATGATACATCTTCGTAGCCCCAGGATGAATACTCAGGCCACTACGATGTCCTTCCTCAAGAATACTCTTCTTAAGTTCGGTAACATCCGGAATACACACCCGATTACCAAATTTCAAAACACCATTCTCATCAACTCTGAATTCACCATCTTGACCTTGATTCACTAGAGTCAACTTATCAACCAAAAGCACATCGGATTTCTGACCCTCTCTAATCTCATCCAGAATACCACTCGTTAACTTCAACATTCCCAATTTAACACTATTGTGAGTACTCTCACACACCAAACTCAAGGCTCTAAACTGCTCAATTAAATCCAATTCCTTAACCATTAACATAGACATATGCAATGATTTCCGACTCAATGCATCAGCCACTACGTTTGCTTTACCCGGATGGTAATTCAAACCAAAGTCATAATCCTTCAGAAACTCTAACCATCTCCTCTGTCTCATATTCAGCTCTTTCTGATCAAACAAATACTTTAAACTTTTATGGTCACTGAAAACCTTAAATCTTGACCCGTACAAGTAATGCCTCCATAACTTCAGAACAAATACCACAGCCGCCAACTCTAAATCGTGTGTCAGATAGTTCCTCTCATGAACCTTCAGTTGTCTCGAAGCATAAGCTACAACCTGTTTATTCTGCATCAAAACACCACCCAAACCCAACAATGAAGCATCACAGTAAACCTCAAATGGTTCCGACGGACTTGGTAATGTCAGAATAGGAGCAGTAGTTAACCTTCTCTTTAACTCTTGGAAACCTTCTTCACATTTTGAGTCCCAAACAAACGCTTGCCCCTTTCTAGTCAACATCGTCAACGGTAACGCCAACTTAGAAAATCCCTCAATGAATTTCCTATAATAACCTGCAAGTCCAAGAAAACTCCTTATCTCAGAAACTGACTTCGGAGCTTCCCACTCAGATACCGCTTCTATCTTAGAAGGATCAACAGCAACACAACCTCTTGAAATCACATGACCAAGAAAACTAACCTCTTCTAACCAAAATTCACACTTGGACAGTTTAGCAAATAACTTCTTTTCTCGTAGAACTCCTAAAACCACTCTCAAATGTTTAGCATGCTCTTCTTCAGATTTCGAATACACCAAAATATCGTCAATAAACACCACAACAAACTTGTCTAGATACGGATGGAAAATCCTATTCATATACTCCATAAATACCTCAGGCGCATTAGTCACACCAAAAGGCATTACAGAATACTCATAATGTCCATACCTTGTTCTGAAAGCAGTCTTCTGAATATCCTCAGTTTTCACACGTATCTGATGATAACCCGATCTCAAATCTATTTTGCTGAACACACTCGCACCAACCAACTGATCCATCAAATCATCAATCATCGGCAAAGGATAACGATTCTTGATCGTCACTTTATTCAGTTGCCTGTAGTCCACACACAACCTCATAGTACCTTCTTTCTTTTTAACCAATAACACTGGTGCACCCCACGGTGACACACTCGGACGAATAAATTTCTTATCCAACAGATCTTCCAACTGACTCTTCAATTCAGTTAACTCAACAGCAGACATACGGTACGGAGCCATCGACATCGGCCTAGTACCAGGTACTAAATCAATCGAGAACTCAACTTCATGCTTTGGCGGTAATTCATTCACTTCTTCAGGAAACACATCAGGAAAATCACACACCACGGCTAGATCGCAAATCACCAGTTTATCTTTAGTTTCCAAAGTCGCTAACAGCATAAACAACTCTGCCCCATCTGCTACTGCCTCATTCACCTGCCTTGCTGATAGAAACAAACTCTTTCCTTCCTCAATCTCAGGAAAAATCACAGTCTTATCAAAACAGTTGATATAAACTCGGTTAAACACCAACCAGTTCATACCCAGGATAACATCAATCTGCACTAGTGGAAGACACACAAGGTCCATCCCAAAGTCTCTACCAAAAATACTCAAAGGACAATCTAAACAAACTGAAGTAGTAGTCACTGAACCCTTCGCAGGAGTATCAATCACCATACCCCCATGCATCTCAGATATCTCTAATTTAAGTTTCACAGCACAATCCAAAGATATAAAGGAATGAGTCGCACCTGTGTCAATAATAGCTACAAGAGGAAAGCCATTAATATAACACGTACCTCGGATCAAACGATCATCTGCAGAAGTCTCAGAACCCGATAGAGCAAAGACCTTGCCTCCCGACTGTCTCTCTTTCTTCGGCTTAGGACACTGTGTACTGATATGACCCACCTCTCCACAGTTGAAACAAGTCATAGTCTTCAACCGGCACTCTGCAGCCAAGTGACCACCCTTGCCACACTTGAAACACTTCTTCTCAGCACTGGTACACTCATGGAAACGATGCCCAGCCTGACCACATCTGTAACACTTAGCAGGGGCACTGGAGTCTCCCCCACTAGGTCTCCTCATCCCACGCTGTCTCTGGAAACCTTTGCCAGCTGCATACAGTTTCCCACGATCATTTTGATTCTTGCCTTTCCTATCAACCCTCTGCTGATAGCTCTCCGCTCTGGCCTTGGTATCCTGTTCAAAAATCCTGCAACAGTCCACCAAGTCAGAAAACACTCTAATCCGCTGATACCCAATAGCCTGCTTGATCTCGGGACGTAACCCGTTCTCAAACTTCACACATTTTGAAAATTCCCCAGTAGCCTCATCATAGGGAGTGTAATACTTCGACAGCTCTGTGAACTTAGCAGCATACTCAGTAACAGACCGGTTGCCCTGCTTCAATTCTAAGAACTCTATCTCTTTCTTTCCTCTGACATCCTCTGGAAAGTACTTCCTCAGGAATCTCTCTCTGAACACCGCCCAAGTGATCTCAGCACTCCCAGCAGCTTCCAACTCAGTGCGGGCAGCAACCCACCAATCATCTCTTCCTCTGACAGCATATGCGTACCGAACCTGACCTTCTGGTTATCGGCACACTCAGTCACTCGGAAGATCCTCTCGATTTCCTTCAACCACTTCTGAGCACCATCTGGATCGTATGCTCCCTTGAACATTGGAGGATTGTTCTTCTGGAACTCACTCAGTTGACGAGCAGCTCCCAATCCCACAACACTCGGATTTCCTCCAAGTACTCCAACTAGCATACCCAGAGCCTCAGCAATCGCAGCATCGTCTCTACCTCTTCCAGCCATCTCTATTCTGAAAACCCAACAAGCTAAAACAATAAGTACTGATAGGGTTACACAACACCTATCACGTACAGGGGAACAAAATAATTACGACTCGACTCGACCGACTATGCTCTGATACCACTAATGTAACACCCTTCTAAAATACCCCAATAAATAATTAAAACAACCAAACATAAATCAGAGTATATATGCAATTTAAGGGTGTCACACTTGACACTTCACACCATGTTCCAATTTAACTCGTCATGCTCATTTATTCGTCAAAATAAACATTTGCATAATTCGCAGCGGATAGAAATTAACAACGACATGCAAACCATGTAATCACGTTACATGTAAAACTGTTCAACAACCACAATTGAAAACAAAGTAAAACATCCCGTCCCGATGTTACATCTACTAGAGCATGACTCACTAAGGAACTACACTAGACTCCAAGGACTAGCTTCTACTCAATCACTGCACGTTACCTGAAACATAGTTGTAAGGGTGAGTTCCTCAATCGATATAATAAGCATTATAAAATGTCATGTAATGCTAAGTAAATGAACACATCTCATCACCCTAATCATATTACACATTCAGTAACGGCAACATCAACTCATACTCATAATCATGCTCAACATAAACATCAAAACACCCGTATAATATTGGAACACATCCATTCATATTATACACAATACATACATTATGCAATGAGACTCCATGCATGCGGTACCGACTATTCGTGAACACATAGTTCAACCTCACCGATCAAATCCAGATACGGCTACCAAGCTCACTAGTCCCACTCATTTGAGACCTAGTGACTCACATCACTAATTCTTCACCATGGGAATTAGCTACCACCCCAAGGGCTATGCTATGCACGCTAAATCACCTAGCATGCAAACATCAACAACAATCCACAATAACTCACTCACTAATTCCTCACCATGGGAATTAGCTACCACCATAAAGGCCACAATATGCAAGCTAAATCACTTAGTCATGCAAACATCAACAATCATCCACAATGGACATATGCTCACACTCTAAGCCATAAACAGTCCATTCACAATTGCATACATAATAGATACATCCACAACATTATGCATACAATCATACATCATCCACATTTTTATCACATAATCATATCATGCCACATAATCAATCACAGTATTAGCACGCTCTACTAATACCCCTACCGCTCAAAACAACGGGAAATGATCCCTATTATATCATACGCCAATATAGGCCAAACATCAAACATGCACACCACCTTTAAATATAAATTTTTCACTTTTCACACAGTGTTAACCGGTTAACGCAACACAGAACACGCTTCCTGGCAATTCACAACAGTGTTAACCGGTTAACACCCTGGGTTAACCGGTTAACGCAAGACAGACAACAATATTTCACAATTCATAACAGTGTTAACCGGTTAACACCCTGGGTTAACCGGTTAACGCAAGACAGAAAGCTGTTCCTGCGCTAACACGAAGCAGAATGCAGAATTCTCCGCATTTTCCGCCGTTGGAGGACTTCCGGACCTCCGATTCCAATTCCGTAAAAAGATACACTTTCGGAAAATCAAGACTCATCCAATTACAGATTCAATTACAGCTTTTACATAACTTATTCATCTCAATTTTTCAGCATTCAACATCCCAATTAGGGTCAAATCAATGGTTTATCACTACCCATTACATGTTAACCCATAATACCCATTAAACGACGATAAACCCCCCTTACCTGAGTTAATCCGGCAATTCTTCTTTGACCTTCAACAATCGAGAATTCTCCTCTTGAGCCCTAGCCTCCTCTTCTCCCTTTCTCAGTTCTTCTCTTTTCTCCCAATGTTACGTGTTCTCTGTTTTCACGTAAAACCCTTTTTATCAAATGGGACCTTATATATATATTCCAACTTATTATTCCAATAATAATAATTCCAAATAATAATCTAATTATTTAATTAAATTAATAAATATACTATTAACTTAATTTAAATAATTATCATATTTTATCGGGGTGTTACAAGTTTCATCATACAAAATTTCAGAATCATTGGATAAGAAACAAGCATTTCACAAAGGTATAAGCATGGCAAGGTCAAATAAGCATACATGTTCAAACATTCTAGCACAAAAAAATAATCAGCCAAGCACAACTTGTGAAATCATGATCAAAAAATAATAGACAGAAAAAGAAACACAATGCAAAAAACCTGGTAATTTTTGGATTAATATTCAAATTATTATGATTTTTTAAAGATTGAGAACAAAATGAAATAACATGTGACATTTAAAATAGATTAATATGAAATATTAATTTGAATATTTGAATTAATTGGCGCCAGGCTTGAAACGTCGCGTTTCATTAAACGCGTGGCAGTCAAAGCGCAGGTCAACACGCACGGGCCAATCAGAGCGCTGCCATGGGATTCTCATGAGCCAATCAGCATCAAGCCCTAAACAAACCATTCAGGAACGGATTTTCGTTGCGAAATGAGATCAAACTGTGGCCTTATGTCTGAACTTCATCTTCTTCCTCGTGAAGAAGATGAACAGTGAACGTTCATCATACCTCAAGAACAAAATCTCCAGAAATCAAAATCAAATACACTAACATGTAGGATATTCCATGGAGATTCACAATCAAAGAATAACTAAGCATAAATCCACATGTTAAGAGAGAATCGAGCAAATCAACTTTCATGCATGGATCTTTAATCTACCATAACTAACTCAATAGGTCACTAAAATTCACGATTCAAAGCTCAGCATGATCAGCATAAAGAGATCTACAATAACATCACAATAATTTTGAGAATTAAGAGGATCGATTTTGTAACCTCTTGAAGAGCAGAACTGTTGAATCGTGTTATTTAGGCCTTGTGATGCTCCAAAGCTTTTCTATGATGCTTGTACAGGTGATTGGAAGAAAGATTGAAGCTCAATTGCTCTTGATTTCACCAGAATTTGAATTCACCATTAATGCTTCCAAGCTTCCATTATGAACAAACAGGCACGATTTCATTCCATTCCACGTCCAATCTTGCTCAATGATACTTCTGGATGATGATTCAAGCAAGAGAAATGGATATTGTTTGAAGAAATTTGAAGATATTTTGAGAGAGAATTTTGAGAGATTTGGATCTAGATCTGAAAATTATGAATCCCCCTTCTGAAAACAGTTAGGGTTTTCTATATATATGCCTTGCTAATCATGTTTAATTAAGCTTAAACCAAATGCTAATGAAATTGATGAGTTATGGAGTGTAAGTGCAAATTTTCTTTTCACCTTCATGCATGGAATGTGTAACACCCTTCTAAATACCCCAAATTATTATAATTAAAATAACAATATATTCATCAGAGTAATTATGCCCCGAAGGGTGTCACACAATCATTTCACAACAATTATCAAAATGTCCTGTCATGCTCATTTGTTTAATCAAAATAAGGTTCTTTTGCATAATTCGCAGCGGAATAAAATCCAACATCAATGTAAAACATGTAACACAATACATGTAAATCATTCAACCACCAATATCAAATTAATTAAAACATTCCCTCCCGATGTTACATCTATCAGAGCATGACCCATAAGAACTACTCTAGACTCCAAGCATTAGCTTCTATTCAACTCATTTCTCGTTACCTGAAAAATAGGTGTAAGGGTGAGTTCCTCAATCAATATAACAAGCATTATAGAACAACATGTAATGCTAAGTAATTAACACATTAATTCACCCTAACCAGACTACACACTCAGCAACGACAGTATCCGTTCAAACATCATATTCAACAATAACATATAGCATATATATAATCTCAACCATACTCAACATCAACAACAACACACACACACACACATATAATACTGGAATACATCCATTCATATTATATGCCATACATTTATTATGCAATGAGACTCTATGCATGCGGTACCGACTATTTGTGAACATATAGTTCAACCTCACCGTCCAAATCCAGGCACGGCTACCAAGCTCACTAGTCCCACTCATTTGAGACATAGTGACTCACTCACTAATTCCTCACCATGGGAATTAGCTACCACCCCAAATGGGCCATGAAATGCACGCTACTCACCTAGCATGCAAACAATCAACAACAGTCCAATGATTACTAAACTCACTAATTCCTCACCATGGGAATTAGCTACCACCCAAATGGGCCACAATGTGCAAGCTACTCACCTAGCAATTGCAACATCACAACGAATTCAGAATAGACACATGCTCACACTCTAGCCACAAAGCAGTCTATTCACAAATGCATACACAACTGATACAATCACAGCATCATGCATACCAACACCATCATTAACACGTTTTATCACAAAAGCATATCATATCATGCCACAAAATCAAACACAGTATTAGCTCACTCTACTAATACCTATACTACTCAAAACAACGGGAAATGATCCCTATCACATCATGCCTCAGCTAATTCGCATCACTCAGCCTAAACAACCAAAAACTGCACAACAGTAGCACAGAAAAATCACAATTCTGCCCATACGCGTATTGCCTCTGCCATACGCGTATTGCCCAAACCTGGCCAAACCCATACGCGTAATGCCCACTCTCATACGCGTATTGCGCATTTCCTCGCCCAACTCATACGCGTATCACCTATCCCATACGCGTATGCTACGCGTAACAATCTCCCCTTACGCGTACCAACAGAGACCAATTTACGTTCAAAATATCATCTTTTTCTCCCATACGCGTAAGGCCTCCTCCATACGCGTATCAGCCAGCTCATACGCGTATTGCCTAGTGCCATACGCGTATGACCAGAAACCAGAACTCTCAGATCTGCTATGGCTTTCTCTGTTACGAAACCTATCCGATCCAACCTTCCACAGTCCAAATTACACAAAATAATCGTCCATATCATCTACACGAATCATATCCTATTCATCTTCACCAATCCTAACATTATCTCTTCTAATTCCTACGAATTCTTTTCAATTATCATCCAATTTCATTCATCCAATATTTCACAATTCATCATGCATCAATCAAATCAGAGATACAACCAATGGTTATCACTACCCAGTACATATTATCATATAATACCCTTTAACCGATGATAAACCCCCCTTACCTGAGTTAATCCGGCAAATTCTGCAGCTTCAAGCTTTTCCTTCCTTCAACCTTCGTTCTCTGGCTTTTTGCCCTTTCTGCCTCTTTTCCCCTTTTCACGTGAAATTAACCTTTTTACCAAAAAATGGGATTTTTCTAAATTCCAACTTATATATTATTCCAATAAATAATTATCCCAATAATTATTATTCCAAAATAATAATAAAATAATAATAATCCAAACTTCCAATTATTCAATTAAATTAATAAATAAAATATTAATTTAAATTAAATAATTAGCTTAGTTTAATTGGGGTGTTACAACTCTCCCCCACTAAAAGAGTTTTCGTCCTCGAAAACATACCTCAATCGAACAACTCCGGATAAGCCTCCTTCATCTGGCTCTCCAGTTCCCAAGTCACATTGCCACCTGCTGATCCTCCCCAAGCTACCTTCACCAAGGCGATCTCTTTACCCCGCAACTGCTTCAACTCTCGATCCTCGATCCTCATAGGTGATGTTTCAACAGTCAGGTTATCTCTCACCTGTACATCATCTACTTGGACTACATGCGACGGATCATGAATGTATCTCCTCAACTGTGACACATGAAAGACCTCATGCAAATTCGCAAGTGACGGCGGTAAAGCGATACGATAGGCTACCTCTCCTATCCTCTCCAAAATCTGATAAGGACCAATAAATCGAGGTGTCAACTTCTTCGACTTCAAAGCTCGACCAACACCCGTTATCGGAGTAACACGAAGAAACACATGATCTCCCTCTTGGAACTCAAGTGACTTCCTCCTCTTATCATGATAACTCTTCTGACGACTCTGAGCAATTCTCATCTTCTCCTGAATCATCTTAATCTTTTCCGTAGTTTGTTGAACAATCTCCGGTCCAACTACAGCACTCTCACCGGACTCATACCAACATAAAGGTGTCCGACATCTCCTACCATACAAAGCCTCAAACGGTGCCATACCAATGCTCGAATGAAAACTATTGTTGTAGGTAAACTCAATCAAAGGTAAATAACAATCCCAAGCACCTCCCTTTTCCAAAACGCAAGCTCTCAAAAGATCCTCTAGTGACTGAATCGTCCTCTCAGTCTGACCATCAGTCTGCAGATGATATGCAGAACTCAATCTCAGCTTAGTTCCCAAAGCTCTCTGCAAACCTTCCCAAAATTTCGATGTAAATCTAGGATCTCTGTCCGAAACAATACTCGACGGAATACCATGCAAACTTACAATCTTCTCAATATACAACTCAGCTAGCCTCTCTAACGGATAATCCATTCTGATCGGAATGAAATGAGCCGACTTCGTCAATCTATCAACAATCATCCAGATAGCCTCAAAATTCTTACTTGTCCTCGGCAAACCAGAAACAAAGTCCATACTGATACTATCCCACTTCCACTCTGGAATAGCCAACGGTTGCATTAGCCCAGACGGCTTCTGATGCTCAATCTTTGACTTCTGACAAGTCAAACAGGAATAAACAAAACTCGCAATTTCTCTCTTCATTCCCGGCCACCAAAATAACTTCTTCAAATCATGGTACATCTTCGTAGCTCCAGGATGAATACTCAAACCACTACGATGTCCTTCTTCAAGAATACTCTTCTTAAGCTCATTAACATCCGGAATACACACTCGATTACCAAATCTCAAAACACCATTCTCATCAACTCTGAATTCACCACCTTGACCTTGATTCACTAAAGTCAACTTATCAACCAAAAGCATATCGGATTTCTGACCCTCTTTGATCTCATTCAGAATATTACTCGTCAACTTCAACATTCCCAATTTAACACTATTGTGGGTACTCTCACACACCAAACTCAAATCTCTAAACTGCTCAATTAAATCCAACTCTTTAACCATTAACATAGACATATGTAAGGATTTCCGACTCAACGCATCAGCCACTACATTTGCTTTACCCGGATGGTAATTCAAACCAAAATCATAATCCTTCAGAAACTCTAACCATCTTCTCTGTCTCATATTCAGCTCTCTCTGATCAAACAAATACTTCAAACTTTTATGGTCACTGAAAACTTCAAATCTTGATCCATACAAATAATGCCTCCACAACTTCAGAACAAATACCACAGCTGCCAACTCTAAATCATGTGTCGGATAGTTCCTCTCATGAACCCTTAGTTGTCTCGAAGCATAAGCTATAACCTGCTTATTCTGCATCAACACACCACCTAAACCCAACAATGAAGCATCACAATAAACCTCGAATAGTTCCGACGAACTCGGTAATATCAGGATAGGAGCAGTAGTCAACCTTTTCTTTAACTCTTGGAAACCTTCTTCACATTTTGAATCCCAAACAAACGCTTGCCCCTTTCTAGTCAACATTGTCAACGGTAACGCCAACTTGGAAAATCCCTCAATGAATTTTCTATAATAACCTGCAAGTCCAAGAAAACTCCTTATCTCAGAAACTGACTTCGGAGCTTCCCACTTAGACACCGCTTCTATCTTAGAAGGATCAACGGCAACACCACCTCTTGAAATCACATGCCCAAGAAAACTAACTTCTTCTAACCAAAATTCACATTTAGAGAGTTTAGCAAATAACCTCTTTTCTCGTAGAACTCCTAAAACCACTCTCAAATGCTCAACATGCTCTTCTTCAGATTTCGAATACACCAAAATGTCATCGATAAACACCACAACAAACTTGTCTAGGTACGGATGGAAAATCCTATTCATATACTCCATGAATACTCCAGGCGCATTAGTCACACCAAAAGGCATTACAGAATACTCATAATGTCCATACCTTGTTCTGAAAGCAGTCTTCTGAATATCTTCAGTTTTCACACGTATCTGATGATACCCAGATCTCAAGTCTATCTTGCTGAACACACTCGCACCAACCAACTGATCCATCAAATCATCAATCCTCGGTAAAGGATACCGATTCTTGATCGTCACTTTATTCAGTTGCCTGTAGTCCACACACAACCTCATAGTACCTTCTTTCTTCTTAACCAACAACACTGGTGCACCCCGCGGTGACACACTCGGACGAATGAATTTCTTATCCAACAGATCTTCCAATTGACCCTTCAATTCAGCTAACTCAACAGCAGACATACGGTACGGAGCCATCGATATCGGTCTAGTACCAGGTACCAAATCAATCGAGAACTCAACTTCACGCTCTGGCGGCAATTCATTCACTTCTTCCGGAAACACATCAGGAAAATCACACACCACAGCGAGATCGCCAATCACCAGTTTATCTTTAGCTTCCAAAGTCGCTAACAGCATAAACAACTCCGCTCCATCTGCTACTTCCTCATTCACCTGCCTGGCTGATAGAAGCAAACTCTTTCCTTCTTCAATCTCAGGAAATATCACAGTCTTATCAAAACAGTTGATATAGACTCGGTTAAACACCAACCAGTTCATACCCAGAATAACATCAACCTGTACTAGTGGAAGACACACAAGGTCTATCCCAAAGTCTCTACCAAAAATACTCAAGGGACAACTTAGACAAACTGAAGTAGTAGTTACTGAACCCTTCGCAGGAGTATCAATCACCATACTTCCAAGCATCTTAGATATCTCTAACTTAAGTTTCACAGCGCAATCCAAAGATATAAAGGAATGAGTAGCACCTGTGTCAATAATAGCTACAAGAGGAAAGCCATTAATATAACACGTACCTCGGATCAAACGATCATCTGCAGAAGTCTCAGAACCCGATAAAGCAAAAACCTTGCCTCCTGACTGATTCTCTTTCTTCGGCTTAGGACACTGTGGACTGATATGACCCAACTCTCCACAGTTGAAACAAGTCACAGTCTTCAACCGACAATCTGCAGCCAAATGACCACCTTTTCCACACTTGAAACATTTCTTCTCATTACTGGTACACTCATGGATACGATGTCCAGCCTGACCACATCTGTAACACTTAGCAGGAGCACTAGAATCTCCCCCACTAGGCCTCTTCATCCCACTCTGCCTCTGGAAACCCTTGCCAGCTGCATACGGTTTTCCACGATCAATTTGATTCTTGCCTTTCCTATCAACCCTTTGATGATAGCTCTCTGCTCTAGCCTTGGAATCCTGTTCGAAAATCCTGCAACAGTCAACCAAATCAGAAAACACTCTAATCCTTTGATACCCAATCGCCTGCTTGATCTCGGGACGCAACCCGTTCTCAAACTTCACACATTTGGAAAATTCCCCAGCAGCCTCAGCATAGGGAGTATAATACTTCGACAGCTCTGTGAACTTAGCAGCATACTCCGTAACGGACCTGTTACCCTGCTTCAATTCCAAGAACTCTATCTCTTTCTTCCCTCTGACATCCTCTGGAAAGTATTTCCTCAGAAATCTCTCTCTGAACACTACCCAAGTGATCTCAGCACCTCCAGTGGCTTCCAACTCAGTGCGGGTAGCAACCCACCAATCATCAGCTTCCTCTGACAGCATATGCGTACCGAACCTGACCTTCTGGTTATCGGCACACTCAGTTACTCTGAAGATTCTCTCTATCTCCTTCAACCACTTCTGAGCACCATCTGGATCGTATGCTCCCTTGAAAATTGGAGGATTGTTCTTCTGGAACTCACTCAGTTGACGAGCAGCTCCCATTCCCACAACATTCGGATTTCCTCCAAGTACTCCAGCTAGCATACCCAGAGCCTCAGCAATCGCAGCATCATCTCTACCCCTTCCAGCCATCTCTATTCTGAAAACCCAAACAAGCTAAACAAATAAGTACTGATAGGGTTACACAACACCTATCCCGTACAGGGGAAACAGAATAACTACGACTCGACACGACCGACTATGCTCTGATACCACTAATGTAACACCCTTCTAAATACCCCAAATTATTATAATTAAAATAACAATATATTCATCAGAGTAATTATGCCCCGAAGGGTGTCATACAATCATTTCACAACAATTATCAAAATGTCCTGTCATGCTCATTTGTTTAATCAAAATAAGGTTCTTTTGCATAATTCGCAGCGGAATAAAATCCAACATCAATGTAAAACATGTAACACAATACATGTAAATCATTCAACCACCAATATCAAATTAATTAAAACATTCCCTCCCGATGTTACATCTATCAGAGCATGACCCATAAGAACTACTCTAGACTCCAAGCATTAGCTTCTATTCAACTCATTTCTCGTTACCTGAAAAATAGGTGTAAGGGTGAGTTCCTCAATCAATATAACAAGCATTATAGAACAACATGTAATGCTAAGTAATTAACACATTAATTCACCCTAACCAGACTACACACTCAGCAACGACAGTATCCGTTCAAACATCATATTCAACAATAACATATAGCATATATATAATCTCAACCATACTCAACATCAACAACACCACACACAACACACATATAATACTGGAATACATCCATTCATATTATATGCCATACATTTATTATGCAATGAGACTCTATGCATGCGGTACCGACTATTTGTGAACATATAGTTCAACCTCACCGTCCAAATCCAGGCACGGCTACCAAGCTCACTAGTCCCACTCATTTGAGACATAGTGACTCACTCACTAATTCCTCACCATGGGAATTAGCTACCACCCCAAATGGGCCATGAAATGCACGCTACTCACCTAGCATGCAAACAATCAACAACAGTCCAATGATTACTAAACTCACTAATTCCTCACCATGGGAATTAGCTACCACCCCAAATGGGCCACAATGTGCAAGCTACTCACCTAGCAATTGCAACATCACAACGAATTCAGAATAGACACATGCTCACACTCTAGCCACAAAACAGTCTATTCACAAATGCATACACAACTGATACAATCACAGCATCATGCATACCAACACCATCATTAACACGTTTTATCACAAAAGCATATCATATCATGCCACAAAATCAAACACAGTATTAGCTCACTCTACTAATACCTATACTACTCAAAACAACGGGAAATGATCCCTATCACATCATGCCTCAGCTAATTCGCATCACTCAGCCTAAACAACCAAAAACTGCACAACAGTAGCACAGAAAAATCACAATTCTGCCCATACGCGTATTGCCTCTGCCATACGCGTATTGCCCAAACCTGGCCAAACCCATACGCGTAATGCCCACTCTCATACGCGTATTGCGCATTTCCTCGCCCAACTCATACGCGTATCACCTATCCCATACGCGTATGCTACGCGTAACAATCTCCCCTTACGCGTACCAACAGAGACCAATTTACGTTCAAAATATCATCTTTTTCTCCCATACGCGTAAGGCCTCCTCCATACGCGTATCAGCCAGCTCATACGCGTATTGCCTAGTGCCATACGCGTATGACCAGAAACCAGAACTCTCAGATCTGCTATGGCTTTCTCTGTTACGAAACCTATCCGATCCAACCTTCCACAGTCCAAATTACACAAAATAATCGTCCATATCATCTACACGAATCATATCCTATTCATCTTCACCAATCCTAACATTATCTCTTCTAATTCCTACGAATTCTTTTCAATTATCATCCAATTTCATTCATCCAATATTTCACAATTCATCATGCATCAATCAAATCAGAGATACAACCAATGGTTATCACTACCCAGTACATATTATCATATAATACCCTTTAACCGATGATAAACCCCCCTTACCTGAGTTAATCCGGCAAATTCTGCAGCTTCAAGCTTTTCCTTCCTTCAACCTTCGTTCTCTGGCTTTTTGCCCTTTCTGCCTCTTTTCCCCTTTTCACGTGAAATTAACCTTTTTACCAAAAAATGGGATTTTTCTAAATTCCAACTTATATATTATTCCAATAAATAATTATCCCAATAATTATTATTCCAAAATAATAATAAAATAATAATAATCCAAACTTCCAATTATTCAATTAAATTAATAAATAAAATATTAATTTAAATTAAATAATTAGCTTAGTTTAATTGGGGTGTTACAGAATGCATGTGTGAACAATGCACGATTTTGGTTCATCTTCACTTAAAACCAATTTTTAAGACCAATGGTGATGGCAAAAAAATTAAACCATGCACCAAATTTGAATTTTGAGATTTCCCTCCAAAAATCCAAGAACTTAGCAAGTGATTATGTGATGACAATTCATGTAATGTGATGCATGATTTGGAAATTAGAGGTCAAGAGAAGAATAATGCAAAAAGAGCCACCCATTTTGGAGCTTTGGTTGAAAAGTTATGTCCATTTGAAGTTCCATGCATAGTTTGCCATGTTTTAATCATATCTCCTTAACCACACCTCATATGCTCATGATCTTGGACATTTTGGAAATGGGAGAGAAAGATCTACAACTTTCATGTTCAACAAAATTTCATTTGAAGCTTTCTTGATGATGTAATTTGAAGTTGAAGTTGAGCTAAAACCTTTCCATTTTTGGAAAGTTTGAATTACAGGTCACCTGCTATTTTTGGAAAGTCTTGACCTGACTTCAAATTCTTCAATGTTGATGTTTGAAATGTCAAATGAGACTTGTTTGAACATGAATGAAGTATCTCTGATCACTTCCCACCTCCAAATCCACAGTTGACTTGGCAGTTGACATACAGTTGACTTGATCATGCACAGATGATTCTGAGCCTCAACCACTTGATGAAATGGCTCAAAAATAAAACCCTAGCTTACACAAGCTCCACATAATAACCATATGATGATCTCCTTCTCAAGAAAGACCTCATCTCCTTGAGAAACCCTGCCTATTAGAATGCAATTGATTAGGGTTGACCAGAGGTCAAAACCCTAATCCCAAAGCACATGATCAGGCACAATGAACCTCTTGGTGATGATAAAACCATGATGATGGTGATATACTCTGGCAAATAAGATAACACTCATCCTCCTTGAGGAACCAATAAACCCTAATTGAAGCACAAACCCCAGATGATTAGTGATCAATTTATGAGACCCTCAGGCTTGAATCTTTTAACCTCTCTATCTTCTGAGCAAGACTTAGGAGGATGACTTCTTATTATCAGATGATATGCAATATGCAATGCCTAATGTCCTAAAACATGAAATGCAATGTTCTAAGCTAGTCCTAAGAGAGGAGGGCAAATTATGAGGTGTTACAGTTGTCTAGCCGGAGAAGATGGTGGTTTCCACCACCATCCCCACGTGGGAGCCTTGGAACCATTGGATGATGCTGAAACATTATAATCCAGGCCCTTGCTTGCATTGACTTATTTTAAATCCAGATGTAGCGCGCTTGACTTTGCTCTTTCGTGTGACCGCGCCTCTGAACCCTCAGATCAATGCCATGTCAATTAATGAGACAATCCTGTGGTTGTGCATTTTTGATATTTTCCTTATTTTCTTTTATTTTCAGATGATTCCTTTTATTTTCGAAAATTCATAAATATTTTATTTGAAGTCACAAAAATATGAGACCAATGCCAAAACAATTCTTGAAAAATCTAGTTTCATATTTTGATTTTTAATTAATTTTGTGACTTCATTTAATATTTTTTGTGAATTATTTGGTTTTTAATAGTTTTTAATTCATTTTAATTACTTTTTGATATTTGAAAATTCCAAAAATATTTTCTTAACACATATGGATCATGATAAGTCAATGAAAAATAGTCTCATCAATTTCTTAATTGATTTGAGATTTATTTGAGATTTTAATTCATATTGTGTTATTTTTATTGTTTTTAATTGTTTTTAAATAGTTTCTGACTTCAAAAATTATTGAGAAAAATTTGTCAAAGCTTGTTTGACCATGTTAGACCTATGAGAATTTAATTGGATTTGTTCAAGTTGATTTGAATTAAATTTGAGGTTTGATCATATTTTGTCCATTTTATTTTTGCATTTATTTTTAATTCAAAAATACCAAAAAAATATGTTTGACTTGTTGACTTGTGATCTTCATTTCTCTTATGTTTGAGATTGGTTGATGATGATTTGATTCACTTTTGACCAATTGTGTTTGATGCTTGAATTCTCTTTCCATTCATTTCATCTTCATCTCTTTCTTTTTATTTTGGCCAATGAGTTAATGTCTTATGGCTGGTCTTGACAAATGAGAGGTTTAACCTTCTTTGATCCAAATCAAACTCAACTTGATCCAAGATCAAGTGAGTTACTTTGTGTCCAAGATATGTTGCTTCTTGGTCAAGCAAAAAACCTAAAGTACATACAAGGCCTTTCTTTTTTATTTTGGCATGGCAAGTTTTGGGAGCTTGGCTTACTAGTCATGATCTCTAACTTGTGTTTATTTGCCTATAGTTTTATTGATCGGTCTCAGATAGGTGTGACTACTACATTAGTCCATTTACGATTGCTTAACATAGCGCTAAATTGTCTTATGACAAACTAACATAACCATACTAATTACTAACTTTAATTTGAGCATTTAATTTCTTGCAATTTACTTTAATGCACTTTATTTCTTGCTCATTTATTCATATTTCCCTTTTCATTTTGCTCACTTGAGCACATATTTTATGTTTATGCCATTTTCCTTTTGCTCATTTGAGCTTATTATTGTATATAAATATATTGTTGTCTTGTGGTTGTTTTGTCTTTGTTTTGTGTGAACTTAATGCAAAAGGAGAAAGGACTTAGAATTAGGACTTACCTATGCTTAAAGGAGTTCAAGAGCAACTAGGCCTCATGCCTTTAGAATGCTAAACTTGTTGAAGAGCAACTAGGCTTCATGCCTTTAGAATGCTAAATTTCAAAGTTGACTTCAAAGGACTTCCTTTCCAAAACTCATTCTTTGTCCATTCCTCTTATTGTATTGTGAACTTTTTGATGTTTGTTCTTGTGTGATAGGGATTCCATCTTGAGATAGTAAGAAGGACCATTGTCATGAGTAGCCAATTTAAGAGAGACAAGCCAAATGGAGATCCTAGGAGCTTGAATCCAGATATTGTGTGATTGCTTGTTGTTTGCTAAGTCCAAAGGAAATGAGCATCTTGAATCATCTATGTGATTTCAAGAAAAGGAACTCCAAGGGTTTTATCTTCTCTCTTATCTTTGTATGCTTTAGGACTAGCCCTTCTCTTCTTCTCTCCACTCTAACCCAAGCCAAACTCCTTTTGTGCAAATTTTGACATTGCTTTTCAAACTAGAAACCTAGGCCTTATGCCTTTGACTTTTCAAAATCTTTTCATTAATACTCATTGTGAATAAACCTTAATCCAACTTTAACCTCATTTTGTAAATAAATCTAACTTGTAAATACAACTCACTTCAAGTTTTTTTTGTGGTTCCAATGGCCACCTTGTTAAAACCTTTTCATAAACATTAGTCAAAGGTTTGAGTTATCATAGTGGTTGATGTAAATCTCACCTCATCCTTAGTGATTGGATTATAAGTCTTCCATACTTATTATAGGTTTAACCCCTCACTAGTATGATAAAGCTCTCCTCACATGGTGGATTGTTGGTTTAGGTTGAGTTTTCTCCCTTTGATAACAAAAGACCTTAAGGCTTTTGATCAAATCAATTCACTAATCTTTGAGATTTTTACCCCGAACTACGAGGTTCTTATCCTATCTTTGTGATGGTACGTAGGCAATGGGTTCATCCATTCAAACAACAAAATTGTAAATATAATCTATTCTTTTCTCATCCCTCCAATCTTTTGCACATATTTTCACAAATACCAACCTACAACACATATTTGCAAAAAGAGGTTCCTTAGAGTACTAAGGATGTTTTGGGTGCGTAAAACCTTCCCATTTCATAACCAACCCCCTTACCTAGATCTTTGACATTTTTATTAGTTTTTGATTTGATAAAAATTCTTACTTGACTTTTGTTCGCTTTTTAGCCTTTCCTTTGGACAAATAAAAGTATGGTGGTGACTCGAATTGTATGTTTACTTTTGGTTTAGTCAATAAACCATAAGGTAACGAATACCCCGCTACATGCACCAGTGCATCCAAATTAACCCCTCTCTATAACTTATAGATATTCTATTATAGAGTGAATCTTGGATAGGTAAATACTTAAACAAAATTGCAATATCATTTGTCTGTTGATGGAGACCAGATGTTGCATCCCACATGTTGGAACATTGTGTTCAACATGTGTCTCGTGTAACACCCTTCTAAAATACCCCAAATATTTAATTAAAACAACATATATAAATCAGAGTAATTATGCCGTTAAGGGTGTCACACAAACACTTCACTCCATTCACCATAATAACTGTCATGCTCTTGTATTTAAAACAAAATATCAAACATTGCACATTACGCAGCGGATAAAGATCAAATCGATCATGCAAAACATGTAGCATATTACATGTAACTGGTTCAACAACCACAATAAACAATTAAAACAAGTTAAAACATCCCATCCCGATGTTACATCTATCAGAGCACGACCCACTAAGGAGACTACACTAGACTCCAAGCACTAGCTTCTACTCAATCACTGCTCGTTACCTGAAAAATAGTTGTAAGGGTGAGTTCCTCAATCGATATAATAAGCCTTATAAGATATCATGTAATGCTAAGTAATTTAACTCATTTCATCACCCAAATCAGATTACACATTCAGCAACGGCAATATCAACTCAATCATACTCAACATCAACACAACACACAACACACAACACACGTATAATACTGGAATACATTCATTCATATTATACGCCATACATCAATTATGCAATGAGACTCCATGCATGCGGTACCGACTATTCGTGAACATATAGTTCAACTTCACCGACCAATCCAGGTACGGCTACCAAGCTCACTAGTCCCACTCATTTGAGACCTAGTGACTCACATCACTAATTCCTCACCATGGGAATTAGCTACCACCCCAAGGGCTATGCTATGCACGCTAAATCACCTAGCATGCAAACATCAACAACAGTCCAAAATGACTAACATCACTAATTCCTCACCATGGGAATTAGCTACCACCATAAAGGCCACATTATGCATGCTAATCACCTAGCAATGCAACATCACAACAATAATCCACAATGGACCTATGCTCACACTCTAAGCCATAAAACAGTCCATTCACAACACATGCACAACATATACATTCACAACATTATGCATATTTTCACACATCATCAACACATGTATCAACACATCATATCATGTCAAATAATTAAACACAGTATTAGCACACTCTACTAATACCTATACTGCTCAAAACAGCGGGAAATAATCCCTACTATATCACACACCGATATAGGCAACCATCAATTAGGCACACAACATGTTAAATAACAATTTTTCCACTTTTCAACAGTGTTAACCAGTTAACGCCATGGGTTAACCGGTTAACGCAGCACAAACACGCTTCCTGCCCAAAACTTAACAGTGTTAACCGGTTAACGCCCTGGGTTAACCGGTTAACGCAGCACAAACAGCAATATCTCAGCAATCACAACAGTGTTAACCGGTTAACGCCCTGGGTTAACCGGTTAACGCAAGAAAAATAGCAGTTTTTACACAACACAACATAGTGTTAACCGGTTAACACCCTGGGTTAACCGGTTAACGCAAGACAGAAGCTGTTCCTGCGCTAACACAAGGCAGAATGCAGAATTCTCCGCATTTTCCACCGTTGGAGGACTTCCGGACCTCCGATTCCAATTCCGTAAAAAGCTACACGTCCAGCAATTTACGACACACACCATTATCGATTCAAATTACAGTTTTCTCAGCATTTCAAATCCCAATTAGGGTCAATTCAACGGTTTATCACTACCCATTACATGTTAACCCATAATACCCATTAAACGACGATAAACCCCCCTTACCTGAGTTAATCCGGCGAATCTCTAATCTCCAAGCTTTTCTCTTCTCCAATCTTCTTCCTCTTGCTCTGCCTCTTTGCCCTTTCTCCACTTTCTCAATCGTTTCTCTGTTTCACGTGAAAACTTTCTTTTCCAAATGAGACTCTTTTTCCTTATTTCACACTTATATATTTTCCACTTTATATTATTATCCCAATAATAATAATAATTCAATAATTCCAAAATAATAATAATAATAATCCAATTATCTAATTAAATTAATAAATATATTATTAACTTAATTTAAATAATTATCATATTATTATCGGGGTGTTACAACTCTCCCCCACTAAAAGAGTTTTCGTCCTCGAAAACATACCTCAAGCGAATAACTCCGGATAAGACTCCTTCATCTGACTCTCCAGTTCCCAAGTCACATTGCCACCTGCTGGTCCTCCCCAAGCTACCTTCACCAAGGCAATCTCTTTACCCCGCAACTGCTTCAACTCTCGATCCTCGATCCTCATAGGCGATGTTTCAACAGTCAGGTTATCTCTCACCTGTACATCATCTACTTGGACTACATGCGACGGATCATGAATGTACCTCCTCAACTGAGACACATGAAAAACCTCATGCAAATTCGCACGCGACGGCGGTAAAGCGATACGATAGGCTACCTCCCCTATCCTCTCCAAAATCTGATAAGGACCAATAAATCGAGGTGTCAACTTCTTCGACTTCAAAGCTTGACCAACCCCAGTTATCGGAGTAACACGAAGAAACACATGATCTCCCTCTTGGAACTCAAGTGCCTTCCTCCTCTTGTCGTGATAACTCTTCTGACGACTCTGAGCAATTCTCATCTTCTCCTGAATCATCTTAATCTTTTCCGTAGTCTGTTGAACAATCTCCGGTCCAACCACAGCACTCTCACCGGACTCGTACCAACATAAAGGCGTCCGACATCTCCTACCATACAAAGCTTCAAACGGTGCCATACCAATGCTCGAATGAAAACTATTATTGTAGGTAAACTCAATCAAAGGTAAGTAACAATCCCAAGCACCTCCCTTTTCCAAAACACAAGCTCTCAAAAGATCCTCCAGTGACTGAATCGTCCTCTCAGTCTGACCATCAGTCTGCGGATGATATGCAGAACTCAATCTCAGCTTAGTTCCCAAAGCCTTCTGCAAACCTTCCCAAAACTTCGATGTAAATCTAGGATCTCTGTCCGAAACAATACTCGACAGAATACCATGCAAACTTACAATCTTCTCAATATACAACTCGGCTAATCTCTCTAACGGATAATCCATTCTGATCGGAATGAAATGAGCCGATTTTGTCAACCTGTCAACAATCACCCAAATGGCTTCAAAATTCTTATTTGTCCTCGGCAAACCAAAAACAAAATCCATACTGATACTATCCCACTTCCACTCTGGAATAGCCAACGGTTGCATTAGCCCAGACGGCTTCTGATGCTCAATCTTTGACTTCTGACAAATCAAACAGGAATAAACAAAACTCGCAATTTCTCTTTTTATTCCCGGCCACCAAAATAACTTCTTTAAATCATGATACATCTTCGTAGCTCCAGGATGAATACTCAAGCCACTACGATGTCCTTCTTCAAGAATACTCTTCTTAAGTTCGGTAACATCCGGAATACACACCCGATTACCAAATTTCAAAATACCATTCTCATCAACTCTGAATTCACCGCCTTGCCCTTGATTCACTAGAGTCAACTTATCAACCAAAAGCACATCGGATTTCTGACCCTCTCTAATCTTATCCAGAATACCACTTGTTAACTTCAACATTCCCAATTTAACACTCTTGTGAGTACTCTCACACACCAAACTCAAGTCTCTAAACTGCTCAATCAAATCCAATTCCTTAACCATTAACATAGACATATGTAATGATTTCCGGCTCAACGCATTAGCTACTACATTTGCTTTACCCGGATGGTAATTCAAACCAAAGTCATAATCCTTCAGAAACTCTAACCATCTCCTCTGTCTCATATTCAGCTCTTTCTGATCAAACAAATACTTTAAACTTTTATGGTCACTGAAAACTTCAAATCTTGACCCGTACAAATAATGCCTCCATAACTTCAGAACAAAAACCACAGCTGCCAACTCTAAATCGTGCGTCGGATAGTTCCTCTCATGAACCCTCAGTTGTCTCGAAGCATAAGCTATAACCTGCTTATTCTGCATCAACACACCACCCAAACCCAACAATGAAGCATCATAGTAAACCTCAAATAGTTCCGACGAACTCGGTAATATCAGAATAGGAGCAGTAGTTAACCTTCTCTTTAACTCTTGGAAACCTTCTTCACATTTTGAGTCCCAAACAAACGCTTGCCCTTTTCTAGTCAACATCGTCAACGGTAACGCCAACTTAGAAAATCCCTCAATGAACTTCCTATAATAACCAGCCAAACCAAGAAAACTCCTTATCTCAGAAACTGACTTCGGAGCTTCCCACTTAGATACCGCTTCTATCTTAGAAGGATCAACAGCAACACCACCTCTTGAAATCACATGACCAAGAAAACTAACCTCTTCTAACCAAAATTCACACTTTGACAGTTTAGCAAATAACTTCTTTTCTCGTAGAACTCCTAAAACCACTCCCAAATGCTCAGCATGCTCTTCTTCAGATTTCGAATACACCAAAATATCATCAATAAACACCACAACAAACTTGTCTAGGTATGGATGGAAAATCCTATTCATATACTCCATAAATACTCCAGGCGCATTAGTCACACCAAAAGGCATTACGGAATACTCATAATGTCCATACCTTGTTCTGAAAGCAGTCTTCTGAATATCCTCAGTTTTCACACGTATCTGATGATACCCCGATCTCAAATCTATTTTGCTGAACACACTCGCACCAACCAACTGATCCATCAAATCATCAATCCTCAGCAAAGGATACCGATTCTTGATCGTCACTTTATTCAGTTGCCTGTAGTCCACACACAACCTCATAGTACCTTCTTTCTTCTTAACCAATAACACTGGTGCACCCCACGGTGACACACTCGGACGAATAAATTTCTTATCCAACAGATCTTCCAACTGACTCTTCAATTCAGTTAACTCAACTGCAGACATACGGTACGGAGCCATCGATATCGGTCTAGTACCAGGTACCAAATCAATCGAGAACTCAACTTCACGCTCTGGCGGTAATTCATTCACTTCTTCTGGAAACACATCAGGAAAATCACACACCACTGCTAGATCACAAATCGCCAGTTTATCTTTAGCCTCCAAAGTCGCTAACAGCATAAACAACTCTGCCCCATCTGCTACTGCCTCATTCACCTGCCTTGCTGATAGAAACAAACTCTTCCCTTCCTCAATCTCAGGAAAGATCACAGTCTTATCAAAACAGTTGATAGAAACCCGGTTAGACACCAACCAGTTCATACCCAAGATAACGTCAATCTGCACTAGTGGAAGACACACTAGGTCCATCCCAAAGTCTCTACCAAAAATACTCAAAGGACAATTTAAGCAAACTGAAGTAGTAGTCACTGAACCCTTCGCAGGAGTATCAATCACCATACTTCCATGCATCTCAGATATCTCTAACTTAAGTTTCACAGCACAATCCAAAGATATAAAGGAATGAGTCGCACCTGTGTCAATAATAGCTACAAGAGGAAAGCCATTAATATAACACGTACCTCGGATCAAACGATCATCTGCAAAAGTCTCAGAACCCGATAAAGCAAAGACTTTGCCTCCCGACTGGTTCTCTTTCTTCGGCTTAGGACACTGTGGGCTAATATGACCCACCTCTCCACAGTTGAAACAAGTCACAGTCTTCATCCGGCACTCTACAGCCAAATGACCACCTTTTCCACACTTAAAACACTTCTTCTCATTACTGGTACACTCATGGATACGATGTCCAGCCTGACCACATCTGAAACACTTAGCAGGGGCACTAGAGTCTCCCCCACTAGGCCTCTTCATCCCACTCTGTCTCTGGAAACCTTTGCCAGCTGCATACGGTTTCCCACGATCATTCTGATTCTTGCCTTTCCTATCAACCCTCTGCTGATAGCTTTCCGCTCTGGCCTTGGTATCCTGTTCAAAAATCCTGCAACAGTCAACCAGATCAGAAAACACTCTAATCCGCTGATATCCAATAGCCTGCTTGATCTCGGGACGCAACCCGTTCTCAAACTTCACACATTTTGAAAATTCTCCAGCAGCCTCATTATAGGGAGTATAATACTTTGACAGCTCTGTGAACTTAGCAGCATACTCAGTAACAGACCTGTTACCCTGTTTCAATTCCAAGAATTTTATCTCTTTCTTTCCTCTGACATCCTCTGGAAAGTACTTCCTCAGAAATCTCTCTCTGAATACAGCCCAAGTGATCTCAGCATTCCCAGCAGATTCCAACTCAGTGCGGGTGGCAACCCACCAATCATCTGCTTCTTCTGACAGCATATGCGTACCGAACCTGACCTTCTGGTTATCGGCACACTCAGTCACTCGGAAGATTCTCTCTATCTCCTTCAACCACTTCTGAGCGTCATCTGGATCGTATGCTCCCTTGAACATTGGAGGATTGTTCTTCTGGAACTCACTCAATTGCCGAGCAGCTCCCATTCCCACAACATTCGGATTTCCTCCAAGTACTCCAGCTAGCATACCCAGAGCCTCAGCAATCGCAACATCATCTCTACCCCTTCCAGCCATCTCTATTCTGAAAACCCAACAAACTAAAACAATAAGTACTGATAGGGTTACACAACACCTATCCCGTACAGGGGAAACAGAATAATTACGACTCGACTCGACCGACTATGCTCTGATACCACTAATGTAACACCCTTTTAAAATACCCCAAATATTTAATTAAAACAACATATATAAATCAGAGTAATTATGCCGTTAAGGGTGTCACACAAACACTTCACTCCATTCACCATAATAACTGTCATGCTCTTGTATTTAAAACAAAATATCAAACATTGCACATTACGCAGCGGATAAAGATCAAATCGATCATGCAAAACATGTAGCATATTACATGTAACTGGTTCAACAACCACAATAAACAATTAAAACAAGTTAAAACATCCCATCCCGATGTTACATCTATCAGAGCACGACCCACTAAGGAGACTACACTAGACTCCAAGCACTAGCTTCTACTCAATCACTGCTCGTTACCTGAAAAATAGTTGTAAGGGTGAGTTCCTCAATCGATATAATAAGCCTTATAAGATATCATGTAATGCTAAGTAATTTAACTCATTTCATCACCCAAATCAGATTACACATTCAGCAACGGCAATATCAACTCAATCATACTCAACATCAACACAACACACAACACACAACACACGTATAATACTGGAATACATCCATTCATATTATACGCCATACATCAATTATGCAATGAGACTCCATGCATGCGGTACCGACTATTCGTGAACATATAGTTCAACTTCACCGACCAATCCAGGTACGGCTACCAAGCTCACTAGTCCCACTCATTTGAGACCTAGTGACTCACATCACTAATTCCTCACCATGGGAATTAGCTACCACCCCAAGGGCTATGCTATGCACGCTAAATCACCTAGCATGCAAACATCAACAACAGTCCAAAATGACTAACATCACTAATTCCTCACCATGGGAATTAGCTACCACCATAAAGGCCACATTATGCATGCTAATCACCTAGCAATGCAACATCACAACAATAATCCACAATGGACCTATGCTCACACTCTAAGCCATAAAACAGTCCATTCACAACACATGCACAACATATACATTCACAACATTATGCATATTTTCACACATCATCAACATATGTATCAACACATCATATCATGTCAAATAATTAAACACAGTATTGGCACACTCTACTAATACCTATACTGCTCAAAACAGCGGGAAATAATCCCTACTATATCACACACCGATATAGGCAACCATCAATTAGGCACACAACATGTTAAATAACAATTTTTCCACTTTTCAACAGTGTTAACCGGTTAACGCCCTGGGTTAACCGGTTAACGCAGCACAAACACGCTTCCTGCCCAAAACTTAACAGTGTTAACCGGTTAACGCCCTGGGTTAACCGGTTAACGCAGCACAAACAGCAATATCTCAGCAATCACAACAGTGTTAACCGGTTAACGCCCTGGGTTAACCGGTTAACGCAAGCAAAACAGCAGTTTTTACACAACACAACACAGTGTTAACCGGTTAACACCCTGGGTTAACCGGTTAACGCAAGACAGAAGCTGTTCCTGCGCTAACACAAGGCAGAATGCAGAATTCTCCGCATTTTCCGCCGTTGGAGGACTTCCGGACTTCCGATTCCAATTCCGTAAAAAGCTACACGTCCAGCAATTTACGACACACACCATTATCGATTCAAATTACAGTTTTCTCAGCATTTCAAATCCCAATTAGGGTCAATTCAACGGTTTACCACTACCCATTACATGTTAACCCATAATACCCATTAAACGACGATAAACCCCCCTTACCTGAGTTAATCCGGCGAATCTCTAATCTCCAAGCTTTTCTCTTCTCCAATCTTCTTCCTCTTGCTCTGCCTCTTTGCCCTTTCTCCACTTTCTCAATCGTTTCTCTGTTTCACGTGAAAACTTTCTTTTCCAAATGAGACTCTTTTTCCTTATTTCACACTTATATATTTTCCACTTTATATTATTATCCCAATAATAATAATAATTCAATAATTCCAAAATAATAATAATAATCCAATTATCTAATTAAATTAATAAATATATTATTAACTTAATTTAAATAATTATCATATTATTATCGGGGTGTTACATCTCGTATGCACCAGAACCAGCTTGTTCAACATTGCGTTCAAAATCAGTCATGAATAGTGCATGAAATTCATCAATAATTACATAAAATTCTATCACACATCACATATAATCAGAATTCATCCATATCATACACCCTATTGGAGGTTAAGGACTCCTCCACCCAATCCCTCATGCATAAGCCCTTATTGAAGGTTATTCTCCCCATTTACCTTGTGATTTCAACAAAAGTAAGTAATCTCTACGGTCTTCTCTCCCAAAGCTCTAACTTTCTTCTTGTCCTTCTCTTTGCCCTATGTCTTTCTCTCTTCTTGCCTCTTTTCACTTTTTATACGTACTGATGAAACTATTTCCTCTTAACTCTCTTTTAAAAATAAAACCTAATTTCCTCATTAGGATATTCCTACCTTACCCTCACCTTTTTCCCTAATTTCCACCTTGTCCTCAATATCTCTACAAACTCCTATTTTCCCTTTATCTCAATATTTTATTTAAATAATAAAACTAGAGTATTACTTTAATTAGTAAAATAATTCTAAATAAAATATACCAACTTCTAATTACTTTCTATGCTCTCCTCTCACACTCACACATCCCCATCTCACTTACTTATCTATTCACACACAATAATTAAATAAAACACATATTAATCACAAAGAATTCACAAATAACTTAACTAAAATAGTTTAATAAAAATTGGGGTGTTACAACGCCACCCGAATTTTAGGTGTTAGAGTAAGGGTTGTTCATTTGGTTATTATTCACAAAGTTGGCATTCTCTTGGGTGGAGCCTCCCGTGAGGATCATTTGGCAATCTCTATCGATATTCCTATTAACTCCACATATCTCACAATAGAGTGTGGCGAGGGAAACCGAAGTAATAAAGGCTAGAATAATAGGTGTGGAAGGTGCAATGCTTAGGTTATCTATCTTTTGGTGCAGAGCATTCACCTTAGCGTTCATGTGATAAAATGCATTAACCTCATACATACCATCGGTCTTAGGAGTAAACTTAGCGACATTTTGTCGCACACTTCCCCATGACTGGTGGTTTTTGGCCATCTCTTCTATCAAATTGTAGGCTACATCTTGAGGACTATTCATTAGGACTCCGTCGAAATCCGTATCAAAAGTCATCCTTGTGGAATAAAAAGTATGGATAATCATCCACTTCTCAAGCCCATGCAAAGGGTAAAGTCTTAGCAAATCTTTATAACACTCTCACACGTCAAACAAGGACTCTCCTTATTCTTGCCTAAAGTTGTTGATCTCATTCCTAACTTGGGTTGTTTTACTTGGCGGAAAGTACCACGCTAGAAAGGCCGCTTTCAATTGGGTCATGAAGTAATAGATTTGGTGGGCATGGATTGGAGCCAAGCCTGCGCAAAGTCTCTTAGAGAAAAGGGTAATATACGAAGGAGGATGACGTTTTTATCAACACCAGTTTCCTTAATGGTACCACAATTGTCAACAAAAATAGAAAGATGAAGGTTAGGATTTTCCAAAGGTAAATCGACAAATTGGTTTTGTTGCACCATACCGATCAAGGAAGGTTTTAGTTCAAAATTATGAGCTGCAATCAGCGGGTGCATAATATTACAATGTGCTTCCTCTTCGATGGGAATAGAATAATCCTTAAGGGGATTAATATCAACCGGATCAACCATAGCTTCTAATCTAAGATTTTGGTATCTCTCTATTAAGAAACACTTAATTTCATTAACGGGCTCAACTAAGCTATCAACATAACGTGTTCTACGCATACAAGAGCAGCGAGAACCATAACAAACAAACACAATAAAAATGTGTAAAAATAAGCTCTAGAATATATGATGATAAAAAAGAAATTCCATATCAAACACAATTGTTCCCCGACAACGGCGCCAAAATCTTGATGTCACCGCAAGTGCACGACTGCCGTGAAGTAATAAAATAGACATCGAACCACGTATACCAATGGTTTAAGTATCAAATCCTTATCCAATCAGTGTATATATAAGGAAATCAAAAGGAGGGTTTTTAGTTAAAAACTTGAATGAAAAAACAATTAAATAGAAATAATAGAAAAATCACTTAAGTGCCAAATTAGGGCGAACAAGACCCGGGGTTATGATTCATGTTTCTAACACTATCATACAATCCTTATCATGTCTATTCCAAGTCTTTTGCATAAATTATAGAAAACAGAAAAATTGGGTACTACATGCTTTCGTCAGCGTATTTCCCCTATCATCGATGAATAATCCATCGGTTTTAGCATCGTCCGAATTATTAGTCAATGAGTCATTACTTTTGCCTAGCTATATGTTTTCTTAAATTTGTCGGTTGGCTTTTGCATCTTCTGGATTAGGTTTCTTAAAAATATGCGCTCCAATATCAATACATATCCTTTCAGACTACGGTCGATACCCGAGAACCACTTACTTTCGTAACGAAGTTGGAATGCATGCACTCAAATTATAAAATAATTTTAATTAAAATTCTCGCAATTGATAGTAACAGACCATATGATAGGTCATGAAACAATCCCTATAACCCATAGTCTCTAGAAAACTACTCACTCATGGTGAGGATGAAAACAACCACATAGATATTCATCATCGAACTCATATTAATCAAACAAAATAAATGAACAATAAAGAGAATGAATAGAAAACCTGAATTGAATTATAAACTTGTTCCACAAATTTCTCCCTTGGAGAATTGAGTTACAAAGAGAATGGAAAATTAGAAACTTTAGAAACTAGGAATGAAAAATAGAAAACTTGGTTACCCTAAAATCATAACAGGATATGAGTTTTATAATGGAAAAATAAATATGCAAAATATCCTTGGTTAAATGAAAAATAATCAAATTTTATTCATATCCAATAAAGCCTAAGAGCCAAAATCAATAGGATATCTTTCTAATTATGGAAGAAAAACATAAACTTGAACATTCTCTCGTCTCCTTGCTACAACCTGTAGTAGCTGCTACAGGTGGTCGTAGCAGGTCAATGTCTTGTGCTCTAAAAATCATCAAAAAATGGGGTTTGGGGGTCATGCTGCTAAGGCCTGTAGCAGATGCTACGGGTGCCAATAGTAGTCCTCTGACTTTATCTTGGAGAAATTTCCAAAAATGCCATTTTTGCTCCGTTTCGCTTGTCTTTGATCCCTTTTTGCTTGGATGCTCATTAGGAATTGGAATTCACAATAAAACACAAACCAAAGCATAAACATGATAATTGAAAGGAAATCAAACAAAATGTGTTAATATACTAATGGAAAACTACTAGAAAGAATGATGCAAATAACATTTATCATTGTTCAATATTGTTGGATGGTTGCTCAACATTGTTATGAGAAATTTCAACATTGTTAGCTCTTTGTTCAACATTGTTGGCTGGTTTCTCAACATTATTAGGAGGAACTTCAACATCTATTTTTTTCCTTCTTTTTCTGAGCTTTTTTAGTCTTTGTTGTTGTCTGACTTGTGCTTCCATTCACTGATCCCTAAGGTCTCCCTTGATATAAGTAAAGACATTTTAAATGACATAACCATTTGCATATAAACAGAAATTAAAGTTAGAAGAGTGCCCTTTTTTGGTGCTACTTGGGCTTTGGTAGTCTGACTGGCCTGTGTAGGAAGATCCTATCTCACATTTTCAGATGGAACAAGCACAATTTGCTTATTTTTTCTTGCAAGTCATAACTTTGTGGCCAAGTTCCAAACACTTTTTGCACCTATGGCTGGTATTCGTTCTTTTCCATTTATGTTGGTTTTCTTCATCTGGTTCCCTCCTGCGTAGTTTATGAGGCCTGCCTGGGCCACATTTGAACATGGGTGGCAATATCATAGGATTGAAGGTCCCACGACATTTGTTTTTCCCATTTAAGGGAGTGACCACGTTACTATAATATTGTTCCTATAGATTGCAGTCACACCGTGTCTACATGGTATCCCCACAAAATCCCAATAATTACATGAGCATATTTGCTTTGCCAAGTCAACTACAAAGCTATCGGTGAACAATGTAACACCCTATTTTTTGTATTTAATTAATTATAAAATTTTAATTAAATTTGTGATGTGTTGGTGAATTATTTATGTTATGTGTTTAGGAGTAGATGACCTATGATGATAAGGGGACGTTGGACTCAAGCAGCCAGCTCTCTCCATCACTGGGAATATTCCTTGAATGATTCATCTGACTTATGAACGAGGCTTTATAGTTGAGTCTGGTTGGGAGCCATGTCTGAATTATACCGATAATGCTTTAGGAAAGCTTCAACGAGTTCCCTCCAAGTTCGTATATGCGTGCCCTCGAGCTTTATATACCACTCAAGTGAAGCCCCATTGAGGCTATCTTGAAAAAAGTGCATCGAAATGAGCAACCACCATTCTGCAAAGAGCTCGGATGTGGGTCTTTGGACAAGTGACCCCTTTGTATTTTTCAAAGTCCGAGACTTTGAACTTAACAAGAATTTTCACGCGGGGCACTAGGCGCATGTCTGCAGTATCCAGCCTAAAGGTATCAGGTCCTTGGAGAGCTTTCATCCTGTCTTCCAAAATACGAAACCTTGTCTTTATTTCAGCAATTGGTGGTCCAAGGCATCATAGAAGATATCATGATGATAATCAACTTGAACTCTTCTAAGGACATGAGGGTTGACTCTAGGCACAAAGTTATGATCCACTAGACCTCCTCCCAGAGGAAAAGGAATGAGCACATGTGGATTCACATGAATTTTCACAGTGGGATTCACTGGACGTGGTAAAGGAGAATTCACTGTTGAGCAAAAGGGAGATCAATATCGTTGGGTATTGAAAAAAAGTGATAGACACTAACGACTGCTCAACTGGTTTTTTTGGGTTTGAGAGATAGGGATTACCATATAGGAACTGGGTGTAAAAAGGGGTTTGCCAATGGGGATTGGACTTTGCAAGGGGTTTGCCAAATAAGGTTCAGGCTTTGGCCGGCTATGTCAATTGGGCACTTTGCTGTAGGCACGAAAACCTCAGGGGGTCCCACAGGCACAACATTGGGGATGAAGTTTTAGAAACATGGCTACCCTTCCTGGGACTCACCAAACCTACATTGGGTATTTCGAAAAAAAATCAAAAGAAAAAGTCTTGACAAAAGCAACCCTTCTTGTGCAAAAGGCAACAATGGGGGAGACGTGATTTCACGCACCAAGCAACGAAATAAACTCACGAAAAGAGAGCTATCTCAATGAAATCATCTCCATGAAGGAGGAAAAAGGCTTACGGCAGGTAAGCGAAAGGAATGACTTGAAAACCCTGTCGGGGTTGCCAACTAGGAGCTTTTACAAGGGTAAAAAAGGTCATTTGTTTTCTATTTCGTAATGCCAACGGGGTGGATTATGGAAAGATTCCAATGAAAGTGGACTGTTGAATAGTGCCAAGGGCGTTTTGGGCTTGCTTCTTTCTTGTTAGAGAGCTTTATGCTATGCTGGATGATATGCATGAATGAGATGATATGAATTATGCATGACAGGTTTATGCGATGATATGAGGGTCTACGAATGCCCCAATTTTGGGTGTCGTATAATGAATGCTGAGGAAAAATTTGCTTGGGTTGCAAGGCTTCTGATTTATGGAGTTTGGGCTACGTCTTGCATGACTTCCCGACATCTGACTTCTAGATATTGCTGGAGGAAGAATATGACATGGACCTTCTGATGCCCCAGGCTGGGTCTGAATGGATTTAACAAAAGTTTGATATCGATGAGAAATATGAGTGGGCACGAATGGATTTATTCAAAACATGCATATTTATTTCAATGTCATTATTATTCAAAAACAAACGAGTTTATTATAAGTGAATGCTACAAATGACAAATAAAAAAATCACACATGAAAAATGATTGAACAAACTAATGATTGCTGGAGTGATTAACATTATTCCTCCCACAGCTTGGGGTCTTGGTGCTTGCAGAAGCTGATGGATTGTCCCACAAACATAATTTCTTCAGATCTACCACTGCTTTGACTACGATATTGTAGATTTAGCTCCCTACGCGGGGTTGTTCATGACATTTGGAACAGCTGGCATGAAGCGTATTATATGAATGTCGGGAAGTCAGCTTGATCGTAGCAGGTTCTGTACGAAGGCCAAACAATGGTGAGTCTTCTTGAGCAGCTCTGATAAATGCAATTATGCATGAACGCAACAGGTTTTTAGGTTCCCAAAGGAATGCATATGCTTAATGATATGATGAAATGGTATGCAACATCAAGGATCTAAGGGTTCACATCATCTTGGACAATCTGATTGTGAAGCTCAGGGTAGGTTGAAGGTTTATTTCCCTGCAAGAAACAACCATGTCCCCTCAAAAGGTGAGTACTAAGACTTATGAAGATGCTTAAATTCACGGATCATGAGGCGAAAGTATTGTTATCGCCATAAGACAACTTGTGAGTTAACAATACCTTCAGGATGATCTCCTCTAAGTGAGGTTTTCCTCAACTTTGAAAGCCAAGGGTTGTCTAAGGTCCTTCGAGTCATGGAAACTCCTTGGAAGAATGGATGTTAGCACGAACGTGACTCACGAGCCAGCAAAACTCCAAAAAGAAACTATTCCAGGCGGGATATTCGTGTCTCCCTCTCAAGACAACTACGTCCGACAGGTCAACACGAAGTCCCACCTATCTTATGTATACTCTCTAAGCCTGTGTATTGGGCTTTTCACTCAAACAGTAGATCCAATTCGATAACAACACAACAATATATATATATATATATATATATATATATATATATATATATATATATATATATATATATATATATATATATATATATATATATATATATATATATATATATATACATATATAACAGGAATATATATATAACATGAATGGATAAATAAAGCAAATGATAACAGAAGTAAACATCCAAGAAAAGGATACACGCAAGCTAGGCTTGACTCGCTTATGGGAACTCCATATTGTCCCTAGCAGAGTCGCCAGCTGAAGTGCTGCGAAAAATACAGAGTCGCCACCGAATTTTATTTATTCCAAAGGAGAGGGAAAATAGCGATAAAACCCCAAATGAGAGAAATTGTCTCGCAACCAAGAGCGGATTCAAAAGTAAATTATGCAAGGGGAAGGTATTAACACCCCTCACATCCATGGTACTCCTTGGGAACCACTTGCTCGTATCAAATGCGTATGGATGTTTGTTTATCTGTAAGTTGCTTGCTATCGAGAATGACATGAAAGGATAAGGTGGGAGAGAGAATAAGTTTTAAGTTAGTGTGCTCACCAAGGATTTGGGACCTTGTGCCTATGTATCCTCATACGTGCAATAAAGAAGTCAGAGCTCCGTAGTTCGGCTCACAAACGAAACACTTGTTTGGTTGTTTTTACTGAACAGTATTGATGTTCGCGTGTTACTATTCACTTGCTTGTATACTCTATCATGGGAGTGGGAAGTATTTGCTTGTTTGCGGTAAAGTGGATACACTTGGATCACACTCTAGCAGTTGAACATTACTTGCTCGCACATGGAGGCTTAAGCGTCGTTCATGGTAGAACGGAAGTAAGACATTCTTTCTAAAAGGTTTTGAAAAGGATGCCCTAAGGCAAAAGATGATTTGACTTGTTGGGGTTGATTTTATGTACGGAGACAAGCATCAGACCCTTGGCTAGATACAGTCAACGGTCCAATAACTCGGGAGTTTAGAGGATAATGTTACCCTAACCACTCTTTTTCATCAAAAAAAGAGATTTGAATTGTGAAAAGAGTTTGGCAAGTCTAATCATTGGAACTTAGAGGGAGACAAGTATCTGACCCTTGACTAAGTATGATCAACAATCAGAGTACTTGGGAATTGAGAGGAACATGGAGTCATAACTACTCCTTTTCTCCCTCATAGCACCTAGATCTAACTTATTTGAATCATTAGATGTTTTAAGGGGGAAAATCAAGTGTCGGGTCCTCAGGCTAGGTACGAACGACAACCCAAGTACTTGAATGTTGTGTACAAACACGTACACCCCATTTTGCATTCCAATTTGTTATGAAAATGGTTTTGAAAAAGGAACTTGACGTTGGATCAAGTGTTTGAATTTATTATGAAAAGTGTGAGTGAAGAATGGGGGAGAGAGATAGGATGAGATTGAGAAGAGAATGGAGAAGAGATGGGAGAATGGATCATGGAATGGATGGGAAATACTTGATGTTGGATTAAGTATTCACATTACAATGGTGTGAGTTTTATTCGAAAAATAACTTGACGTTGGATCAAGTACCTTTTGTTTCTTTCGAAATGCTTTGTTTATCGTTTTGTATTTTATCATTTTTGATTTACATGCATGGTGAACTAACTAGAAAGCAATAAATCTAAGATATTACAGGATCGTGGGGTGGGGGAACATTTGACCCACAATGGGGGGATGGATCCACACAATATAACATACATGGGAATGGAAAGAATGGTACGAATTACAAACTATCAAGCTATGTGAACTATGTACCATGCCTAAGGCATACAAGTGGCATGGTACTACAAACAATACAAGGCTATGGGATAGGTTAGTAGCATGGCTAGCTAGAAGTGTGCTTGAATCTCCAAGTCACATGTTGACACAAGACAATAAACGAGTTAGCATGAGATAAAGTCAAATGATTGAGAATGATGCAACAATATGTAAGCATATTCAATGGTTAAAGTCGATTCGAATGGTAATGGATTAATCAATGAAAAACAATCAAAGATCTATCGTATGATCATTGTCGTACCCCAAATTTTGACCACATTTCATATGTTTTCTAGTACCATCTTATTTTAAATAAATGAAATGGCATAATTGGTAAGAGAACATGGGTAGGGAGAGCCATCATATGGTCCCGGGTTCGAGTCCCGACTTTTGTTTTATTTTAGTACATTCTCATTTTTTTTTACTTTTTTGTTTTATTTAATAATAATAATAAATTGCATTTGTAAAAAAATATTTTTTTTAAATTTTTTTTAAAATTAAATACTATTTTATGCATATATAAAAAGAGAAAAAAATCGAGGGAAAGCAAAAAGGTATATGGTATTAATATCATTTATATACAAGGTCAAAAATAGAAATCAAATTTGATTAATATATTATTCTTTGGAGGCAATCCAATTTAAATAAATGCAATGACTCGTTCGGTAAAAAAGAATGTGTAAGAGTTGCAAGTGGAAGATCTTAAGTTTAAGTTCCACTATCCTCAGTTTTATATTTTTTCTCCTTTCCACGTTTTACCTTCAATCAAAAATTGTTTTTAATTATTTATTATTTTTCTTTTCGATTTATTTTTTTTATATTATTTATTTCGATATAAAAAAATCAAAATTTGCAATTTTATTTTAATTTTCAAATTATATTTTTAATCTAAGAAAAAAAATCAAAATGAGGTCTTGAGTTCAAAATCTATTGGAATCTTATCTATTTTTTTTGTTATTTTACTTTATTTTTCTTTCTTTCTGTGCTCTCTTTTATAATTATCATAATTATCATCTTATTAATATTAATTATTATTATATTTTATTTTGTGTTAATATTTATTAGAAAATAAAAAAAAATCATTGACTCTTGTTATTATATTGTATTATTATTGGTAGTTATTACCATTTAATTTAGGCATCACTATATTATATTAAGGAAAATCATAAAAAGAAAACATCGTTATGGTTTATCATAATTTCCATTAAAATTCAAATTCCAATTTCCTAATTCAATACACTGTTTCTATTAGAGAGAAACATAATTTCTTTCCAAAACAAATCAAAATCAACATTCAAACCTTTTCCAAAACCGTGCGTATATCCGGTTTTCCACGCCACATTTGTCTTTGTCATTGTTGGAACTCGCCTCCAATTGTCGTTGTCGGTAAATCCTCTATTTTGAGTTTCTTTTCTTCTTGTGATTTAATTTGTATTCATGTTTTAATTGTTGCTTGAGATTTGGTTCAAATTTAGAGAGGATGAACTATATTAAGGGGAGAAGATCATTGTTGTTGATTTGTTTGGTTGATTACATATTGGTTGCTTTCTTGTTCTTCATGAGAGAAAATGGTTTCTTGTCCTAAAACATGTTCTTCGTATTCGTATGAGAAGAAAATAAATGAGTATTAATAATGACCACTATTTTATTTTTTGAATTGTTTTAGCACCTCCATGTGTCACGATTTAATAGGTTAAAAAATATTCAAAGAAGTCAAGCTTCAAAAATTCATGTTTTTTAATGGGTATACTAGTGTTCATGTAAAACAAATGGGGCATGCCCCCTACCTCAATTACTACAATTTATTTTTATTTTACCATCTTATTCATTTTTATTATTATCACTTAAATTAATTTGTATAATTTTTTCCTTTTTTAGAATTATGCTTTGGGATTCAAGCTCTTGGATTTGCACCCTCTTTTGTTAATATAAAATATAACAATTGATTGATTTATTATTGTGTGAGTTTATTTTTTTTTCTAATTTAATTGTTTTGTTTTTTTAAAATTAATTATGGTTAAATTAGTTTTAATTTGGTCATTTTTTATAATTATATTAGTTATTAATTAGATAAGTTAAGTTATTTTTGTAAATAATACAAAAAATATATAATTAAGTTCCACTTAATTTATTATTTAATTTATTTTTATTAAAAATGCCACCCTTATTAAGTCATAAAAATATAAATTATTCATGAGAATGATAAAAATGTCATTTTCTTTAAGATCCAAACCTTATAATAAATATTAAAATAACAAGAATACAAAAACATATCCTTTTTATTTTTATTAGGTTATTAGATTAATTTATTTTATTAGGGTATCTAACTCACTTAATTAAAATAAAATAAAATAAAATAATTTTTTTTTATAGTTAATATTGAAAATCCTAAAGAGACAAACAATTACTTAATTTATTTTATGATTTAAAATACTTAATTAAAATAAATGTTATTTATAAATTCATTTTTTTAAAACCTTTTTATTTTTTTCAAATATCACGTTCAGCAAATATGTGTATATATATATTAGTCTACTATTTACATTTTAGGATAAAAATATTATAATCTTTTCAATAAACAATAATTAAAATAACAAAGATAAAAAAATACAAAAAAACATACCATTAGTTAGGATAAAGATAGTTAGGGTTAATTAAGTTTAAATTTTTGGGATAATTAAGGAATATAGTTCGATAATTCACGGGATAATCATGGGATAACTTTGGGATAATATGGAATAAAATTCTATGACAAATTCTAAAGGTTTTAAAGGGATAAAAATTGGGGTAAGGAATACATTATTTAAGGGATACATTATTATTTATTTTCTTAAATAAACTAAATGTTATATTTTTGAGTTTAATAATTGGGATAAAATTGATCTCAACACACTTCAAACTATAAGTCCTCTACCCTGAGGTATTGAGGCATTTTAAAAATCAATCATTTCTCCGCCGCCGATGCGTGAGAGTTTTCAAGGGATAAAAACGACACTCTGATCCTTCGCCTAATGCGAAGGTACGTAGGCATAGAGTTGTAAACTTTAGCGAGTACAATTTAAAAAATCTTTTTGGGTCTCATCCATTTAAATAGAATAATTTTGGTAAATGAATAAATAAATAATAAAATAATCAACCATTAATCAAGCCAACGTTCCTTAGAAACACACTAATCCTAGAACCAAAGGAGGATCCCATTGAGTACAATGGAGGTAAGGGGTGTCTAACACCTTCCCCTTACTTAACCGACTCCCGAACCTAGTCTCTTACCCTTAGTCTCACCCTTAGTCTTTAGGTTTTATCATCATTTCCCTGTTCCTTAGGAACGAATAAAGGATGGTGGCGACTCTGTCATTTTTTCAGCCGCGACAATCATGACAAATTAAATTAGACATATAAAACATCCATCACCTAAATTGAAACGTGGTTTTCAATTTACAATATGATCACAAGTCAAAGGAATTGATTAAATGTCAAATTAAAGTGAATATTAGTTCTAAAGGATTAAAGTTTACCTAAACATGAAGTATAATTAAAATTAATCGAATGGAAAATTAACAATCCAAATTCAAGAATTGAATCTAATGGACATGATAATACAAATCGAATTGAGTGGAAATTAACCTAAGGTCTAACCATGGCAAAATCAACCATTGACCATATTAATCTCGACAACAATCCACAAAATGAAATAACCAAAATCTAATGACTAAAACCTAATCATGGCATGGTTACTCAAATGAAAATTAATTCTGAAAAATTAAGAAATTAAATCTAATCTAAAAATTGATTAAACCTAATTATACCTAATTATTCTAACTAAATCTAATTATGGATTAACTAACTAAACAATCAAAATGAATTAGTTTTTAATACCTAAAATCAAGAAAATTCTAAACCTAACTTGGGTTAACAACTAAGCATTAGGATTAACAACAAAATTAAATGAAATTAAGATAAATTAAAAAAACCTTAATCAAGGATTAAGAAAGAAATAAGAAAAATGGGCTTAGCATATGGAAGTTATGAATGGATTGAAGGAGGTGTGCATGGAGAAACAAAAATGCTTGGGCCTTAGGCCCAAGCTTTCAAATGCACACCCTGGTTCCTGCACTTTACCAAAGCCAAAGAAATTGAAACGAATACGTGATAATGAATAATCGTGAAATTGTTGATTGAACCGTGATGTTGAGTTGAAGGGTGAAAGGTATCCGCCTTTATTTCTGTTTTCGATTTGCTACACTTCTTCTGATTCCCAACTTTTCCTTTCTTTCTGGTTGAATTGCTTGAAGCTCCTTGAGGGGTTGCGTTGAGAGTTCTTGGTGAACTTCTGTTATGCCCTGTTATTCCAGTGGGTTGAAGTTGGTGCGAGCTTTTTGGAATTGTTTTATTGAGGGTTCAGTTCTTTTCAGGTTATTAGGATGGAAGCAGTGTGTTGAAGGGTCGGAGCTTGGTTAGAAATTCGGTTGAAGGTTAGGGGTGAAGTTTTGGTTAGAAGTTGCAGGTTGAAGAATTATGGATAGAGTTGGAGAGGGATTGGAGGAGGATGAAGGGTGAGGTTGAAGAAGAGGGTTGGTTAGTTATTGAAGAAGTGGTTCTGTTAGAAGGAAGTTGTTTTTGGAGATGGGTATTTCCGGTTTTATGAGGGTGAAGAAGAGGGTTCTTATTAGGAGGTTGGTTGAAGAAAAGAGTTCTTATCAGTGAAGTGGAGGGTGGAGCAATTGGAAGGTTTTTGTTTATGGAGAAGTTATTGGCCGGTTAAGGGTGACTTGGTTGAAGAAGAAGGGAAAATGAGAGAGGGTGTTGTTATATATTTTGTTGGAGGTTGTGTTTTCAGTTCCCAAATTAGGTTATTCGGTTGTTGAGGTTGTTGCATTCTGTTGGAGATTCAGTTAGTTCAGTTATGTTTCTGTTATGAAGTTGTTATGGTTATTTGCAGGTTTTGGGTTGAAAAGTGAGGGTTAGGTTCAATTCTCTATTAATTTTTCTTGTAGGTTCAGGAAAAATATGGAAGGTTTTAAAGGCTGGTCCTGAATTATGTTAGGAAGGTTCAGGTTAATTCGAGATTTGGTTATGGGTGGTTAATTTTGTTATGAAAAGTTTGTTGGATAGGAAGTTACATTTGGCAGTTGGTTTTTGCAGTTTTGTTCTTGCAGGTCATGGATGGCCATGAGATTTTTTCATGATGTTGATTTTTGGTGCTTCTATTTGTGCAGGTTGTTTGTTTTTGAAGGAGGTTCATGAGAGAGTTTGTGGAGGGTCATTCCGTTGGCATTGAAGAGGTTAGAGGGAGTTACAGGAGGTTCATAATTGGTTCTTTCTGAAGAAGATTGGAGTATTTGAAGAAGTGGCAGTGGAACTGGTGCCAACATCGATTTTTGGGTTCGACAGTTTCTCCAAGTTCTTCAAGTGTTTCTTTCCGGCTAAGTATGTAATGTACATATCCCTGCTGTTACAATTAATCTTACAAGTTTAACACCATGCAGATTGAGCAACCTTGATTTTCTTAGCGGCTTTTCAAAACGGAGCAAGCAATAGATGGACCAATTAACGCTTGTACTTGGAAGCTACTTACGCCACTTTGTAAAATTTTCTTATGTTTCTTTTTTATCCAAACTATGCATTGAAATTATATAAAATGTATTTGGATTGATTGTAAAGTGATTCTGGTGAACAATATGGTTTCAAAATTTGGATGGATTTATAATGGTTGACATTAGTAATTAATGGTTTAATGTAATGTGCATTTGGTTTAATGGAAATTAAATGTGTAATTGGAATTGAATGATTTATAAGATGGAAAGTTTGAATGTAATTTGAAAATTGGGATTGGGATTGGGATTGTATATGGAATGTAAGGTTATTTATGGTTTTTTAAATGGCATGGTTTATGGAATTGAATGGAAATTGAATTGAAAATGGTTATGAAATTGAATGTTGAATGGAAAGTGTAATGGTTTAAATTGTGTTGAAAAGTAATCGAAATATTATAATTTGAATTTATTTATAAGGGGTTTGGGAATGAATGAATGGAATTTTGCTTATGTATGGTAGTGTAATTGAAATTGAATTGAACCAAATGGTTTATGAAATTAAATGTTGAATGGATAGTGTAATTGGTTTTAAATGGAGAGAGGTTGAAAAAAAAGGTGTAAAGTGAACCAAAGGGTTTATGAAATTAAATGTTGAATGGATAGTGTAATTAGGTATCGGTTTCTCCGAATTGCTTTATTTTCTTCTTCCTCTGTTTGAATCGTATGTGTGAATTCTTGCATGCGTTTTGCGTATTGTTGATAGTTCATGCGTTGCTTTTCTGTTGCGTTATTTGCTTCCTCCCTCTGCTCTGATATTTTTTTATGCTGTGAAAGAGTGAGAATCTTTTTCTATGCGTAATCTTCCTTCCTTCTTGTTCTGTTAAAGTCAGTGAGTGATGATAAAACAGATGAATGAAGAAAATGGATTTGATGGAAAAAGTGGATGAATGAAAAATGGATTGAAAAAAATGATTTGAAGTGTGTGATATGAATTTATAGAGTTCACCTGTTTTCAAACTCACAGGAAATTCAAAACAAAATTCGGTGTTGGTTATAAATTCCAAAGTTAGTTGAAATCCAATTGGAATTTAAATGAAATGTAAATTGACATTCATACGCTGCTCACTTCTGCTATGTTAGTTATGTATTAGTGAAAATTAGTAGAAATTCTGTTATAGTTAGAACCAAATTTCTGTTGAAGAAATTCCATGTTATTGATGTTAATTAATATGCTGTTATGGTGATTGAATTAATTCAATTGGGTGAACTGTTTTAGAAATTGGGATGCTTAGCTAGTCATGTGAATTGGCTTTTTTGTGGTTTGAAATGGCTGTGATTTTTTATGCTTGGTTTGTAGGTTGGCCAATGACTTGAAGTTCATTGGATATGCTTGGACATGTGGTGGATGCTATGGAGTGTGGAATGGCTAGGAGGCTTGAATTGCTTGGAGTCGTGGAATGCATTGGATTTATGATTTGTAATTGGCTTAATTTTGGAATGTAGGATATTTTTGTAGGCTTTATGTTTGGTTATGTAATGTTGAAGTTTTGATGAAATGAATGTAATTGTTATGATTGTAATTGAAATTGGAAATGAAAGTTGGTTTGAAATTTGAATGTGGTGTGAGGAACTTGTAATATTGTCATGAAAAAATATTGTAAGAAACTTGGTTTGAATGAAACGAATTTGTGGTTTATGTGATGAAAAATGGTTTAGCAAATGAAAAGAAGTGAAAAAACTAAAAAGTGGTCAAAACCAAGTATGTCCAATTGTTGGTCCATAAGGAGGTCTGACCAGGTTTTGGACCCGGTCACGGACTTGGTTCCTTGGTCCAACTTGAAAATGGACCAGGTCTTATAATTATGCAAAACCTAATGAGAATAAGAATTTTGATGATGAACATGATATAATGCCTACAAACCTCATATGGTCAAGAATGATGAGTTGACTTTGGTCAATTGATTGAACAAAAAGTCAATAATTCATCAAAAGTCAACTTATGCAAAAATGATGATGTTTGCAATCTCTTTTCAATGCCACATAGAAAATGAATCAACTGAATGGAATATGAATGAGAATTATGAATGCAAGCATATCCGTTACCAATTAAATAACACAAAGAATCAGGGTTTAAGCCCAACCAAACCTCAAGTCAAACAACAATCAAACCTCAAATCAAGGGAGTAGCAAATCACGAATGTCACGAGTCAAGCTAGGGTTTACAACTCCTCAATGCAAACCACAAGATTCATCCTTCTTCAAGATAAAAAATTAGGGTTTGGATGATGACTGAACACCATGATGCAACCTCCTAGGTCTCAAGCACCAATTGTCCTTGATTAGGCTTTTGCACCTTTGATTGCCATGATAAGCTATCCGAAATGATTGTAGCCTCAAAATTCCTTGAGCTTGATTCTCAAGCAAACCCTAGGTCCTTGTCAAGTAAAATCAGCTTCAAACCTATGAATTTGTGATGATGTTAGTGCACTAGATGATATGGATGTCCACGAATGCAGATGAACCTTAAACCAAAAGGTTAGATAAAAATGAAAGGGGAGGGAAATTTTTGGGGTATGACAGCTATCAGTGAACAATGTAACATCCCTGTTTTTTGTATTTAATTAATTATGCTATTTAAACTAAATTTTTGATGTGTTGGTGAATTATTTTATGTTGTGTGTTTATGAGTAGATGACCTATGATGAGAGAACAAGCCCTTTAGAAATAAAATGAGATTTTTATTTAATTTTAATTAATTTAAATATTTAATTTAAGAAAATAAAGTTTGAGATAAAAATTAGAAGTTTAGTAGAATTTGGGGTGTAGGAGTAATTAGCAAGAGATAAAGGTGTCATGAGTAATATGAAAAACAAATAATTAGGTTTTATTTGGATTTATTTAAATAGAGAATTGAGAGGAAAATATGTTTAATTTACAGTACGTGAAATTGGACAAGAGTTTAAGCAAGAGTTTGGAAGAGGAAGAGCTAGAAGGAGACACCATTGACAAAGCTTAAAGATTATGCAATTCTAAGGTAAAGGGAGAGAATTGTTCATGAGTGGGTTCTTATGCAAAGAGGATAGAGAGAGTTCCTTACTCTTCTCCTTTGGGGGTTTTCCCTTTTCACTATTGTTCAATGGTTTAGAACCTGAGATGAGTTTTTATCAAAAATCTTTCAAGAATGATTTGTTTGATGTTAATTTCGTGTACTGATTGCATTTCAAATATGAGTGAACTTATCTGGTTAAATTCTGAAATTTGGTGTTCTTATTGGTTGTGTTGTAATTATTGAAGATGATGATGATTTTTGATCAAATCCATGTGGTATATGTTAATCCATGCCTATTTGATTGTTTTTAATACTGTATTAACATGTATGGTTGGATTTCGTGTGATTAGGGTCTATTAAGGTCGAAATCGGAGTTTTTATACGACTTTAATGGTTGAAAATCGCACTACTTATGTTGTTATTCATGGATGTCGTGCTCAGCACGGTTGAGGGCTCACTCAATGAAACTTTGCTCAGCATGAGGGGGTCTCGCTCAGCAAGATGTCTGTTCTAGTTTTTCTGGTGCTTCACACTTAGCTAGTAGAAGTTGTGCTCAACGAATCCGCGCTCAACGAACTATATTTCGCTCAGCAAAACTGAGTTGTTTTCGAGTAATTTTGTGACAGTGTGTTGTTTGGATGAGTAATTGGTACTACCATGTACCGTTTGAGAGTATTTGATTCTATTTGATGTGAATCGATGCATTTTATTGAATTGATAATTGTTATGCATGAAACAGATGGAGTTTATGTTTAGCTGATCAATTGATAACAAGCATGGCTAAGTTTCATGGCGAGTGGCCATGAAAGAGTGATTGTTGAGTTGTGAGTCTGGTTCAGAGAGGGGACCATGGTGAATATTGATAGAGTTGAGTTGCATTACATGAATTCATGAGTTATAGATTTTCCTGGTTCAGAGAGGGGACCTTGGGGCGGCCTGATTCAGAGAGGGGACCATGTCAGGATGTAAATTAGTAAAAGATCTATGATAATCCAAATATTTGGTACCGCATGAATATAGAGTTGAGTTGCGAGACCGGTTAAGAGAGGGGACAATGACGAGCATCAACAGAGTTAGGGAGTCGAACATTGCATACATATATGCAGTGAGTATGAGTTAATTGTTTGTATAGGTTGATTTTGGTTATTTTGTATGAGTTATGCTATAAATGTTGTTCTGGTAGTTGATATGAGTTATGACACTAATAACATGTTGCTTATCTATCTTTTTTGTTTATGCGCACTATTTATATATGAAATTATTCTCACCCCTTTCTGTTTGTTGTTGCGTATGTACTCCTCTGGCGTACAAACGATCAGATAGAGGAGCCTTAGTAGCTTTTGGCTTGGAGGATGGCGTATTTGACCTCTTCGTTTATCTTTTTCGTTTTGAGTTATTAGTCGTGTTACTCTGATAGTGTAACACTTAGGGGAAACATTTCTATTTTGTTTCAAGCTGAGACTATTTTGTTTTGAGCATTATTTGCTTCGTTTGAGAAGTTTCGAGATAATTTTTAATTATGATATATTTGAATTATTTTACGAGATTGCTAGAGTTATTTTAAATTGTTAATTCCGATGCAATGAATTTAATAAAGATGAACATGTGATTATGGGGTGTGTGTGACACTCTATGTTTAAGTATTTGAAATTACCCATAATTTTATATATTGGTGAGTAGGATTTTAGTGTGTTAGAAAGAGAACATGTGTGACTTGAAAATTTAACCTAGTTGCATATGTTGTAGTCCAACTAACATTTTTTTCAATTTCTCTATCTAATCTTCTAAGTGATTTGGACATTATCTGTCCCTTATACTTATCTATATTTTCCCTAAGTGTGGCAAATCGTCACATCAGATAATTCACTCAAACATGATCAATATTAATTTTCCCCTTTGTAACAAATTTGTTTCATTGAAAAACTCACTTATATTGTTCATTAGGACATCACTGGAAGGAGTTTGCCCGAAGCACGCTCCTTATCCTCAAACCAGATGTCAATATCTATATTTGTTGCAAGATAGAATACCTAAAATTAAACCAATGATTTTGTTTACTTGATTGGGTAAGAGAATCAATATTGCTTACCAATGTTTAATGTTATTATGAAATTTGAAGAGAATATGTGAATATCATCTTCTGTGTTTGTGCTTATCTATTACTTGATTATCTATATTTAAGACCAAAAGCATCCTTCCATTGATGTGTTCCTTAATTGAATGACGGCAAGATTCACTTCACTACCGGTTAGGTGATTGTTTTTTTTGTTTAATCATAATAATTTGACTCGATCGACATTATTACAATACTAAATCTCAAATATCCCCAATGTATTGTTCCGTTGCTTAATATATATATATATATATATATATATATATATATATATATATATATATATATATATATATATATATATATATATATATATATATATATATATATATATATATATATATATAATATTTGAGAATGATATTTTTATGTGAGAAAATAAAAGTCAAACTTATTTTAATATCCAACGTCTAGGATTAACTGACGGTGTAAAATCTCTTTATACTGTCAGTATATTTCAATTAATATATATATATATATATATATATATATATATATATATATATATATATATATATATATATATATATATATATATATATATATATTAGTTTTGTAGGTACTTTTATAAGTCTTAGTCTCTACTCAATTTAAAAGTCTCAATATCCCTAAATGTTACTATTACTATCTTTATTGAATATATTTCTTCTAAATTAAAATTCTATAAAATGAACAAACATAAAATAAATAAAAAATAAATAAAATGCATATCCAAAAAGCGAATAATGTAAAATGTTTTAGACTTGCTCTTGGAAATCTTTCACACTAACTTGAAAAAAAAAACCAAACTCATAATAAAAAGAAATACAAGTCACTCCTATTCATTGGCCATATTGATTATTCTTAAGTAGTGTCACTTCATGGTGATTAAAATCATACATCACTTGCAAAACAAATACATCATAAAACTATTGGAAGTAATTATGTAAACACACTAGAAATTAATACTCCATTTATAGGATAGAAATAGAATACCCCAACAATAATCACTTGCATTTTGGAAGAGGACACCCACAAAGACACTTATTATGTAAAAACGAACCCACACCAAACTTATTCATATTGCCACCTTTTGGAATCTTACCACATAACCTATTATAGCTCACATTCAACCACGATATATTTTCTATTCCCATAGGAAGCTTTCCATAGATTTGATTATGGCTCACATCCAACGTTGTCATGGTCTTAGACAACTCAACTTTTCCAAAATCAAGCGTAAACATGTTTTGTGTAAGATATATCTCCCTTGTTGCTTTATTAGAACCAAAAAGCATGGATGCATCACCTTCGAAGTTATTATACGATAATTCAATAACAGTAGTGTTAAGTCTTGCTAATGAAAGTGGGAGTTTTCCCGAAAGGTGGTTATGAGAGAGAAGTAAAGAGGGTAGGTTTTTGTTATTGAAGTAACCGTACGAAGAAGGGATTGTACCCGTTAATGAGTTGTTGTAAAAGTATATCATTTCTAGTTTTGGTAATTTGTAGATGTAACGCGGGAGTGTTCCTGAGAAATGGTTTGATGAGAGATCCAAGTTAAAGAGGTTTTTCAGATGGGGTGGGAAGTTAGGTATTGGGCCTGACATTCCGGTTGAGGTTATTGTAAGGGATTTGAGGTTGAGAAGCTTGGATATGGAGTCAATAGGAATTGGACCTATGAGGTTTGGTAAATTATCGAAATATATAGACTCTAAATAAGGTAAGTTACCGATGGATAATGGAAATTTAGAAGTAAGGTTGTTGTCGTGTGAAATAGTTAAATCGCGGACATGATTGTTAGAGCGAAAACAAGTGACGCCGTACCAGCTCATTTTGCAGCAATCAGTATTTGGTTTCCATGAGGAAAGAATGGTTGGATTGTTGAGTTCTTTTTTTATTTGGAGAAGGGTTGTTTTGTCTTGTGGGTGACATAGTTCTGATAGACAAGATGCAACTTGGGAAAGCAATATCAATAGGAAAAACAACTTTGTTCTCATTGTTATTGGGGGAAGTGTTTGGAGTTTTGGATTTGATGAGAATTGGATACAAAATGTGTTTATTTATACTTAGGATTGATGCGGTTTTACATGGGATGAGCCCACCATATAGCGCAATTAGTATAGTCAAAACCAAAGTCATTATTATTTAGTTATAGCAACTCAAATGGTTCAATATTAACAATGTCCTTTGAATCTAATCAAGTTGTCTTTAGTCATGGTATATATGGTGCAGTACGATGTTGAAGTTAAATGTCAAATACAAGCTGACCGGTGAACGGAAATAAATGATTCATTCTATTCTTTTAGTCAATTATATTAAATTATGGTTTGTTTTTCTATGAATATGAAGTGGCCCATAGAATAGGAAATAACATACCATTGTTGTTTTCTTTTTTTCTAAACACTTTTGGCTAGCCTATCTCGAGTGGGTAGTCTATCTAGGAATAGCCTCCATCCAAAACAGTTTTATTTTTGACGGTGCGCTTGTTTCTCACATTTTTTTATGGCCCCTAACTTATCTTCTTCCAAAATTTCTGATGTCTTTTCTCTAAATTTTTCATAACAACTTTTCACACTAAATCTTCCATCTTGATTTGGACTCCACTTCTCTCTATCACTACGCCAAATAAGGGAAAAGAGGGCGTTTATTTTGGCCTATAACAGCGCTTTTAAGCGCCCTATAATCTGGCGCTGGCATAGGTAAAGACAGCGCTTTGTTTTCCTGGAGAAAGCGCTGTCTAAAGTGGCCACATTATAGTGCGCTTTAAGAAAAAAGTGCCCTCTGGAGTGGTCCATAAAGGGACACCTTAGAGGGCGCTTTCTGGAAAAAGCGCCCTCTAAAGTTGTCAATGTAAAGTGTTTAGAGGGCGCTTTCAGGAAAAAGCGCCCTCTAAAATTGTCAATGTAAAGTGTTTAGAGGGCGCTTTCAGGAAAAAGCGCCCTCTAAAGTTGTCAATGTAAAGTGTTTAGAGGTCGCTTTCTGGACAAAGCGCCCTCTAAAGTGTTAGTTATTTTAAAAAAATTTGTTTGAAAAACAGTGGATATATATTTAATTGGTAACCTGTTCGCATGCTGCAAAAGTGTAAAATTCATATTGATTTCATCCTTTAATCCAATGTTATACACCATTAATCCATTGATATATACAACATGAATCCATTTATATACAACATTAATCCTCCATATATACAACATTAATATATGATTCTTTGATCAACAATATACAACAACATATTCTCAAAGTACTACAATTAAGAGAATAAAACATAGCAACCAACACCCAGTGACCACTATATCCAAAAGCTGTCTAGTAGTTCTAACCAATACTAAACAAAAACGCCCATCCATCCATGGTGGCAAACATGTTCTGTATATCCAAAAGCTGTCTAGTAGTTCTATCGCACATCCATACAAAATAAGGCTCAACCAAAACAACAGATGGCAGCATAAGTAGTCCCCTGCAAAAAGAACACGTCCAAATGCAAATAACACAGAACTGTCAAAAGGCGATTGAGCAACAAATAGTAAACAATGGCGTAAAGTTAAATGACATAGCTAATATTACCTGAATTCCTGCATGGCTGTTAAGGTAAAAATCAAATTCCCTAGGGTGACAAATGCTGGTGTCTACCACGGTTCCTTTGACAATTTAGAACAACAAAATCAGCAAAAAGTGATAAATTCAAATGATAATATATACCAGCTGCGTTGAGAAATATATTGAAAAAACCTGGCATAATATTTCCACTTCTATCGGTCTCTTTGGGGTTGACAGGAAAGAGACGGGTGTGATGTCTCTTTTGGACCACTACAAAAGTAACTTTAGGTAGATACCCATCCTCTATTGAGACACAAGCCTGATGAAAAAAAATTAAAAATTAAACGCAGAGAATTTAGTGGTGTATTTTATGAACGACAAAGTAACAAGAAATCAACTTTGAGAAGTCCTAAATTCTGCCTACAATACAGGGCTGCAAAGTTGATGCAACAAAAAACATATAACAATATATGGTAAGTACCTGTATCTCCGACCATATTTTTTCTTTGCCAACCTTCAAGTCCGGACTTCTCCAATTATCACATGTAATCGGAATATGTTGTCGAACAAGGAAACCAATGTAACTTGCCAACATTGAACCCTTATCTTTTGAAGATAGAATTGATATATGTTTAGATGGACATGTTCCATTGTCGTAGAGGGATACTTTCAAATATCCAGCATCATCATCTACGCGAATGAGGCTTGACGACAATAGAGCATCTCCATCTAAACAAATATCAATTGATACTTTCGAGCATCCCTTGCCCCTTGCACGAATGATTGACTTCATAATAGCCATTTTACTTGTAAAAAAGAAAACAATTAAAATCAGATGACAAATGTAAAAACAATTAAAATCATAAAAGTCATTTTACCTGTAATAAAGAAAACAATTAAAATCATTTGACCTGTACCTTTTTCACTAAGTTCTCTTTCTTTTCTTGGTTGGAATATGTTCTACATGTCTCTTAACAACACGGACGGTTGGATTGATCCAAATACCCTCATTATGATCATTTCTAATATATGAATCATTTGATATAATATTCTCATCTTGATCATTTCTGGTAAACGATTCAATCTCAACATCAATATCACCTTGATCTCCAGTGTTTTCATCAATTACTTTGTTGGAAAAAAGAACTATAGACCATTTCGTACTTTTCGGATCATTGACATAGAACACTTGTCTAGCTTGAGAGGCTAGAATAAAAGACTCATCTTTGTATCCCACCCTATTAAGATCCACTTGCAAAAATCCTGACTTATCCATTCGAATGCCGTTATTATTTTCAACCCACTTGCAACCAAATATAGGAATCTGAAACTTCTCATAATCAAACACCCAAATGCGCTCGATAACACCAAAATACGACAGATTTGCAAATTTGGGGTTTAAGTCCTTCACACTTGATATGTGCATTGCTTCAGCTACCACGGTGACACCACTATTCTGCATAGTACTTTTATCATCTTGTTCTTTGGTATAAAATGTGTATCCATTAATCGCGTATGCGCTATAAGAAAAAACATGGAAACTTGGACCATATGCTAAGCATCTCAACCTTTCTGTTATTGAAGCGGGATCTGAATAATACTTTGAATAAATATGATCCTTAAACCAAGGTATAAAACATCGATTGTGCTCTCGTACTATCCAATTTTCATTTCTATTGGAATTTAAACCTCGGAGAACATCCTTGTGAATTTCAACATACGGCTCAACCTCATTCTCATTGTGCAGAACATACAAATGCACTTGATCCCGTTCGACCCTTGATACTGCCACGATTTTATTTCCAATTAGATTTTTTCCTTCTTTCTTTTCGACAAGCTGAGACTTGGGGAGTCCGATTGACTGAACATTAGACAAATATTCAGTACAAAACTCAATCGCTTCTTCAACAATGTATCTTTCAACCATACAACCTTCTGGTCGACTTCAGTTCTTCACGTACCCTTTTAATATTTTCATATAACGTTCAACAGGGTACATCCATCTCATATAAGCTGGTCCACACAATTGTGTCTCTTTCACAAGATGAACAACTAGATGTACCATTATGTCAAAAAATGATGGAGGAAAAAACATTTCAAGCTCACACAAAGTAATAACGATTTCTTTTTGCAACATTGGTAAGATCGCAGGATTGATCACCTTACTGCAAATTGACTTGAAGAAAGAACACAACTTAGTTATAGAGCTTCTTACTTTTTCTGGAAGAATAGAACGTATACCTATTGGGAGAAAATGTTCCATTATAACATGGCAATCATGGGTCTTTAAACTCTTTAACTTGAGGTCTTTCATAGACACAAGTCTTCTAATATCTGAAGAGTACCCTTCTGGAACTTTAACTTCACTTAGAAACTTACACAATGTTTTTTTCTCCTTTCTAGATAGAGTATAAGCAGCAGGCGGTAGATATGTTCGTTTTCCTTTCTTCAAGGGTCCTAATTCAGTTCTTATTCCCATCGCTATCAAGTCCTTTCTTGCCTTAAGGCCATCCTTAGACTTTCCTTGTATATTGAGTAACGTGCCAATAACACTTTCAAATACATTTTTTTCAATATGCATAACATCAAGAAAATGTCTCACATACAAGGACTTCCAATATGGCAATTCAAAAAAAACTGACCTCTTCTTCCACCCACTTTTGACAAGTGTGTGGGCAAAAGGCTTGCCAAACTGAGTATCCAAATCTTTCACCTTTTCAAAAATTTGATCACCCGTCAATATAGGCGGAGCTCTGCCTTGTTCTGTCTCTCCATTGAACGCCTTTCTCCATCCACGGCAGTGATGATTTGAATTTAAGAATCTCCGATGACCGAGAAAGACATTCTTCTGACCAAACTCCAAGCGCTTCCAATCTGTTTTATCTTCACAAATAGGACACGCACATTGACCTTTTATGCTATACCCTGATAGATTTCCGTATGCTGGAAAATCATTAATTGTGCCAAACAACATCGCCCTCAAGTTGAAACTTTCTTTCCTATATCCATCATAAACCTCCACACCGGTCTCCCACAAAATCTTTAAATCTTCGATTAAGGGCTTCAAGTACACGTCTATGTCATTCCCTGGTTGTTTAGGTCCAGAAATCAACATAAACAACATCATGTACTTACGCTTCATACATAGCCATGGAGGTAGGTTATAAATCATAATAATCACAGGTCATGTACTGTGTGAGATACTCTGGATACCGTGTGGGTTCATTCCATCAGTAGATAATGCCAAGCGAAGGTTTCTTGATTCTTCTCCAAATTCAGGATAATCATTATCAATTTTCAACCATTGTGGTGAATCTGCCGGATGTCGATACTTTCCATCTATAATTCTTTCATCTGCATGCCAGGTCAAGTGTCTTGAATCGGTTTCACTACGAAACATGCGTCTAAATCTCGGAATAACAGGAAAATACCACAAGACCTTTGCTGGAGACAACTTGTTCTTATATCGCGAGACACCGCATTTAGGACACTCATTTAACGATGCATACTCATTTCGAAACAAAACGCAATCGTTTGGACATGCATGTATCTTATCATAGCTCATGCCAATAGAGCACAACATCTTTTTGGTCTCATATGTTCGATTGGGAAGAACATTATCCTCAGGAAGCATATCTTTCAAAAGGGCTAATAACTCTGTGAAACTTTTATCCGACCACCCATTGCCCGCCTTTAAGTTGTACAACTTTAATACCGCAGACAATCTTGTGAATTTAGTGCAACCATCATACAAAGGTTTCTCTGCATCACTTACCAACCTCTCAAACATTTCGGGACAATCCTTAAGATCTCCTTCAAGTGCTTCTGCAATCTCTTCAACTCGATCACAATCGTATGTATCTGCGCCACTATAGTTTGAGGCATAGGTCGTACTATCCCCCGGTTCAACATTCTCGTTACTTTTCTCACCATGCAAATTCCAACATGTATAACTTCGATCAATTCCATGCCTCATTAGATGCGATGTCAACTGAACTGCGTCAACCCGTTTCCCATAACAACAACCCAAGCAAGGACATATCATTCTACTGGGGTCTTCGGCGTGCGCAACGGCAAACTAAACGAATTCTGATACCCCATTCTCGTACTCTCTCGACAATCGATTGGAAGACATCCATGTATTATCCATTACTAATTAGAATAAACAAAAAACAATTTCAGAAGAGTTCAAACACATTCGGACCTAGGTTTCTAATGATACTGGTGTTGACACAAAATCATATGTTCATAGGTCGTATAACCCATTGCATCCGCTATCATGGTCACTAAAAACCAACCGTCAATTTCCTATTGCATCCGCTATCATGGTCGAAACAAACGTAGAAGGAGGAAACACGCAGTAATAAGGTAAAACAGAAATTGGGCAAAGCTAAAACAAAGCAATAACATAAAACAGAAATTGGGAAAAGCGTGTACCTTTGATTGGTAGAAGGAGGAAACGCGCATGTAGATCTAACAGAGGTGGAAGGTGTAGGTGTTTAATTGGCTGCATTGTATGGTAAAACACTAATGTCTTGACTGATGTCATGACATGTATATGTAACTACATTATAGTTACTGCAGGACTAGCTAACACAGGATTATTGAATGCTGTGACATTCATACCTGTCAACAGATACTAAGGAATAGAACATCAGGAGTTCTGTTAGAACTTAGTATTCACTTGCAGTCTGGTTATCAAGGAAGAACCAGACCTGGCATAAGGCCTACTGATTGAATGTCAAACTGGATGTTGTGACATTCATCATTGACAGCAGCTACTGAAGATTGGGCAGAGTGGTGTTCTGCTATACTTCAGCACTTTACTTAGTTTGTTATTCAAGAGAATAGCAGAACTAACTTAAGGCCAATTGTGTAAATGTTAAGTTGGACACTTTGACATTTACTAATGTAAGCTGGTACTGTAGTATGGTCATATTGATCATGTACAGGTCAGCAGATTTGTACAGTCTGTTTTCTGGGAAAACAGACTCAGCATATGGACCTTGATGTCAAGCTGAATGTCGTGACATTCATGCCTGACAGCATATGCTAAATTGTAGGTTGTTCAGATTTCTGTTACAGCTTTCTCAGGCTATTCTTTAGGAAGTCAACAGCTTAGAGAAAATCCAGGAAATCAACAACCAAGCTACATTCAATGAACCTAACAAATAGCCTATTTGTTAGCAACCTAAATATTGAATTTGAGGGAACGTATGTGACCTAAAATTCAGGAAAATACAGGTGCAAAAGCCCAGGTGCTGCAATATAAAAAGGAAGGCATTCCTCCATTCAGTTTCAGGGGATTTTGAGGCGTGAAGATTTAGTGTGTCCATCATACTTCACTGCTGTATTTTTGTGAGTCTAGAATTAGACGTATCTTGTAAGCCAAGTCATTATCAAATAGATGATTGCTTTGGCATAGGGTGTTCATTGAGTTGTAAGTGTTGTGTCACTCAAAGCTTTTAAGCGTGAGTGCTGTGTATCTTGGTTTAAGCTGTGAAGCATAACCAAGAGTTGTTTTTGAAGTGTGACTTCAAAGTGTTTTTAATATCACTGAGGTGATTGAGGGGGAGTGAGTAGGAACTCTGATCTTAGATTAAGATTGAAATTGCATTGGGTAGGGATTAAGTGATAAGTTGTAAACGGGTGAGTTTAGCTTTGAATTGATACTACTAATAGTGGATTTCCTCCCTGGCTTGGTAGCCCCCAGATGTAGGTCATGTTGGACTGAACTGGGTGAACAATTACTTGTGTTATTTACTGCACTTACTGTTAAGTTCTGCATAATCCCTGTCTGTGCAGAATTGGATGTCATAACAACCAGTGTGACATCCAAAGTCTGATAACTAGAATTTCAGAAGGAAAACGCCTCAGAACCCTAACGTGAAAAAGAACGCTAATAACAGATAGTAAAATAACAAAACGCGCAGTATGTTATAATTTTAATGTTTACTAAAGGGGACATTAGAGGGCGCTTGTGGAAAAAAAGCGCCCTCTAAAGGGGGCCTAAGAGGGCGCTTATGAAAGCGCTCTCTAAGGCTTTCCAGAAGCGCTTTATAAGTTGGAAATGCACGTGGACTTATAACAGCGCTTTGTTAAAAGCGCCCTCTAAGGGTAACCTTAGAGGGGGCTTTCTGAAAAGCGCCATGTATTTTTGTCCCTCTATCTCCTCCTTATTTTTTCGTTTCACCTTAGAGGGCGCTTGTGGAAACAAAGCGCCCTTTAAAGGGGGCCTAAGAGGGCGCTTATGAAAGCGCTCTCTAAGGCTTTCCAGAAGCGTTTTATAAGCTGGAAATGCACATGAACTTATAACAGCGCTTTATTAAAAGCGCCCTCTAAGGGTAACCTTAGAGGGCGCTTTCTAAAAAGCGCCATGTATTGTTGTCTCTCTATCTCCTCCTTATTTTTTCGCTTCACCTTAGAGGGCGCTTTGTTACAAAAGCGTCCTCTAAAGTGCGCTGTCTATTGCTCCTTATTTTTCGCTTCACTTTAGAGGGCGCTTTTGTAATAAAGCGCCCTCTAAGGTGCGCTGTCTATTCCAGTTTTTGGCGTAGTGTATCTTTCAATTGCATATCTGTTGGAAATCCCCCAAAATCTATGGAGAATTTCAATCAATCTTGATGAACAAGATTGTTATTATCCAAACAATAACAATGAAAATAAAAGAACAATGGAGAAAGAAAGAGTGTAAGGAACGATGAAGGAGAAGAAGAATTAGAATTCTGCAGAGTTTCTCTCTGTCCACAAACTGTGGAAAACTTATTATTCAATTTTCAATTGCAAAATACTATGAATTACAAGTGTTATGAATACTCTATTCACTTCATTACAAAGTAAGAGTTACTCCCTCTATTTATAGATTTAGGTTAAGTTGAACCTCAAGCCAAAGCCCAAAACTATAAAAGTCCAAAATAGATAACACTACTAAAATAGGCCTAAGTCGAAATCCTATGTGAATCAACATGCTTCGACACTTCGACACACTAACACAACTCAACACACTAGGTGGTTCGACACTTCCTTACTCTGTCGAGCAACCTGCTTTGACACAAGGAATTACAATCCAACACACCACCTAATTCATTGTGTCTAAGCTATCTACATTCATCATATCTCTTAGTCTTTTGAACATTTCGACATGCACTCCCTTCGTCATGATGTCTGCAATCTGTTTCTCAATTCTCTAGTGTTTCACATTCATCTTCCCATCTGCTACCTGCTCTCGAAGATAATGGAACCTCATTTTGATGTGCTTGCTTAGACCATGTGCTATCGGATTCTTCGCCAGATTGATAGATGACATGCTGTCGATTCTCATGGTAATTGCTCCATGACTCTTCGTTGTTATCTCTTCAACTAGATTCACCATCCACGTTGCTTGACATGCGCAAAGAGAAGCAGCTATGTATTCTGTTTCGCATGACGATAATGCCACTATTGTATCCTTTCTCGAACTTTAAGCAACTGGTGCACCACCTAGCATAAACACATAGTCAGTTGTAGATTTTCGATCCTTAGCATCACTACACCAACTTGAGTCGGTGTATTCCACTAATTTGCATTTTTCCCTTCATCATCTGCAAGAAAAAAAATGCCATAGTCGAGAGTTCCTTTCAGATACCTTAGTATCCTCTTCGTCGTTGCTAGATGTGATACCTTTGACTTCTGCATGAACCTACTCACCATACCTACATTGTATGCTAAGTCAGGTCTTGTATGACAAAGGTATCGAAGTGACCCAATAAGTCTTCTATATTGGGTTAGGTCAACATCATCTTCATTTGAATCCTTCGACAGTTGTAATCTGGGCTCAACCGGAGTCGAAGTTGGGTTGCAATCTTGCATCTCAAATCTCTTGAGTATTTCACCTGCATACCTTCTTTGATGCATCATCAAACCTCTACGACTCTTGTAGAATTAGATGCCAAGGAAATATGAAATGTCACCCATATCTGACATTTCGAATTCCTTGTTGAGATCACCTTTGAAGTCTTTGATCTCCTTCTTGCAGCTATCTATTATCAACAAGTCATCGACATAGAGACATAGTATAAGCAATTCCCTCTTGTTTCTTCTTACATATACTCCATGTTCATATTTGCACTTCACAAATTCCTTCTCCCTTAGAAAACCATCTATCTTCTTGTTCCAAGCTCTTGAAGCTTGTTTAAGTATGTACAGGGCTTTATGCAGCCTGTACACCTTTCTTTCTTCGCCATGTTTCACAAACCCAACTGGTTGTGCAACATAAACTTCTTTTTCTAAGGGGCCACTAAGGAATGCACATTTCACATCCATCTGACACATCTACCAGTTGTTTATGTTTGCTAGACCAACAACCAACCTGATTGTTTCGATCCTAGCAACAAGTACAAAAACTTCATCAAAGTGGATTCCTTCTTTTTGAAGAAATCCTTTCGCCACAAGTCTCGCCTTGTGTCGAGTCACTTCTCCTCTAGGATTCAACTTCACTTTGTATACCCACTTCACATTGATTGCCTTCTTGTCTTGGGGAAATTCGACAAGTGACCTAGTGTTGTTGACTTCAATTGACTTCATCTCTTCATCCATTGCTTTCATCCATTTCAAATCTTTTAATGCCTCAGTTGCATTGATAGGTTCGACATCTACATAGAAAGCATAATGTACCAACTCACCTTCTTCATTGACCACATCATCTGATGTAATCACACATTCTTGCAACCTTGCAGGCATGTGTCTGTTTCTATGAGGTCGGCTTCTGCTTGCTTCACCTCTGACTTCTTCCTGTCGAACTTCTCTTTTGACTTCACTAGATGGTTCTTCATAAAAGATTCTCACTAAATCTTTCTTGGATTCTAAGTCCAATCCCACTCAGTAAGCTCATATATGATCACGTCCCTACTGATCACCACTTGCTTATTCACTGGGTCGAACAACTTGTATCCTCCAGTCGAATGATATCCTTGTTGGTGTAAGCCCTAGAGGCCAATACTTTTGGTACTTGTATCGAATTATTTATTAATAATAAAAGACTTTTTCTTTATTATGTTTGTTTAATAAAGTCCCTAGAATAGCTAGTCCATTTAATGTATTAAGTGTGACTTAATCATGAGATCCCATTAAACATAAGGACACTATTCTTAAAGTATCTGTAGTCAAGCTTTGTTGTGAAGTGGGATAACATTAAAGCATTAAGACTATTATGTATATAGACTGATGATCACATCTCATGGATCATGGATAAGGAGTTATCAAGTCTTAAACATAGGTATGACTATTAGAAGTAATATTTATATTGGATTGACCCGCTATGAGAATACTATATAGAATGTTATGCAAAGTGTCATAAGTTATTCTCATGGTGATAGTGGTGTATACCACCCTTCGACCTGAAACCACTATGGATCCTAGATGTAAAGTCGAATGCTTTATTGATGATCAAACGTGGCCCGTAACTGGACGTCCATAAAGACAGTTGATGAGTACTCCACAAAGCATGCTGAGGGACATGAGTGACCTAGATGAAATTTGACCGTCCCGCGTAACAGAATAAATGTCTAAAGGCCCAAGATTGAACTGCACAAGGATGACATGATCCATGCCTTGTGTTCAATATAGACATAAGGGCAAAAGGGTAATTGTACACATAAGTATTATCACAAAAGGATTTGTCAGATCACATGACATTTTTGTGTCTTGGGTAGCAGTGATGTGTTGCTAGATACTACTCACTGTTTATTATGTTAAGTACGTGATTTAATATAATTGCCAATACCGGGAAAACCTACAGGGTCACACACAAAAGGACAGATTGATGAGAGATAGAGTAAATAAGGAACACTGTAAGGTATGATGTACTTAAGTGAATTGTAGAACATCATAAGGTACGATGCACTTAAGTATAATACGAAATATGGTAAGGTACCATGCGCTTAAGTGATTTTAGTATATCATAAGTGTCATACCCCAATTTTGTCCGGGCATTTTAAATTTTCATAAATTTGATTTAATTTTCAGTTTACATCATATGTACAACATAACATGCATTTTATCATTAATAATACCTGAAATATCAGTCAGGATAAAATTATTGAAAATACAGACAAATCGGTTGAATCTTTTCTCAAGTACGGACAAAATCAGCAGATAAATGTTTCAAATTTAAAATTGCAGATGCCAGTATTATTAACCTAAGGTTCATGTAGTTTAAACTGGTGTGTCCGTTATATTTTTCAGCGGCTGTTTCGGTTGCATTTTGACCAGCCTGAGTCTTTTAACCGGTGCAAATCTATTTCAAAATTTAACGAAACGCTGTATTTTTTCAATAAGTATATTTTGTGTTGATCATTTTAGTGTGCCTGATTTAATTTTTCGAGAAAATTTATATCCGATCCCTATTTATAATCGGTCACTATTTTTTGGGTTTAATTATTTAATCAAAGTAATTAGAATTTTTTTTAAAAAAATCAAATGTTGATTAGAAATTTTATATCTTTTCTTAAATGATAGTAATTGTTTTCAAAAAATAAAATGAAATTAGCATTGGATTCTTTTTTTTACAACTGGTATTCACACTTCCCACTCTGTCTTTTCTCTCTCACCTCACGTTTCCCTCACTCTACACGCCACCTACCTGCACTCTCTGATCTCACCTCACTTTCTCTCCTCTCACACGCCACTCTTCACGCTCCCTACATGTTTTCTCTTCTCACACACTAACCATAATTGCCCTCACCTCTCTCAACCTCACTCATCTCTCTCTGCTACAAGCTAATAGAAAAGAGAGAACTAAAAAAAAATTACTTCACTGTGTTCACTTCCTTCACGCTACCACAAAGCCACCAAATACACAAACTTCTTCATCGTAACGCCGCTCGCCATCTTCACACCGGCGCACCCTCAATCGTCCGCCATCCACCAACAATAAAGCGTCACTCCTCTGCCGTCGACATCGCTTCATCTGGTTCGTCACACAACACACTTCGCCGGGAAACCACATCTTTTCTCAAAAACCGTCACCAACAAATAATCACCTTCAAACATTCAGATCCTCGGCCGTCCCACCGACAGATCCAGACACCTCCATCATCGCCACACGACCTTCCATTTGAACGAGTTCTTCGTTACAGATTATTATCGTCGCACAACAAACATGTAAAACAAGATAAGGTATGAATTGTGATTAGTGCATTTTGATGCACGTTCTTCCATGTTTGTACTTAAGCATTTCTTTGGTTTGCTTTACTTATTTTTATGTTTTAATGTGTTTTTACAATTTATTTTATTTTTGCACTTATTTGTTTTTCGCATTATATTTTCAGCATTAGCAGCTTTCACGAGAAAAATCATATCTTGAGCTACGAGTATCAGATTGAGGCTTGTGAGTATGCGTTGGAAAGATAAGGAAAAGATCTACAACTTTTGTTCAGAAGTCGAGAGCTGAATCGGACTGTAGCAGGGCCAGAAAGTCTGTTGAAGTTGCAGAATTTTATTTGTATTTTTGTTGGGTCATTTGTAGTGGGCTGGGTCGACCGAGTTGAGTTGTAAAACGGGTCTTTGTTTTCCCCTAGGTCTAGCAGCCGTACACCATGAGGAATTGGACAGGAAAATCACGATTCATGTACGAATTTGAGAGCTTGCAAAGAATGACTATGGAGAGCTAATTTCCCAAGAATCAATTCACTGTAATCGGATGCCACTTTGGGGTTCTTTTATAATTTTCCATTAATCTGTTCCTTTGAATTATATCTATAATCATAATTACTTGCTCAATTTAATTGTTTTTACATGATAGAATTCTTTAATTTGATTGTTGTCTGCTTTTAAATCAATTTCGTGATTAGTGTAGCTTTTGCATTATCGCGTTCGATCATATTGCGTTTGCTTAATTCGCAATAGTTTTAATCCGTTTGCTTTACTCGAAATTCAGGGGCATACTTCGTATAATTGTTATTGCGCTTGTCAGTAGCTTTTGTAATCGAATAGGATCAGACTCGTTTAGGGAATTGGAATTTTATAGGGATCAATGATAAGTCGGAAGATGATATATTGGGTTGATTCGTTTCAGCTTATTCAAATAATCACTTTTCATAATCACTTATTTTCTGCATTTTTGTAATTGAACACCAAACCAACCCCCCCCCCCCCCATTCGATTACGTTTAATTATTACAAACAAGAATCCTTGAGACGATATCCGAGTTTAATTGTCGCTGTATTACGTTTTTACAAAATTACTCGTTTTGATCCGCGCGCGACAGCGGATTAAATTAGGGAATACTTTAGTTTCTTTGTTTTTGTTCTTTGTTTTGTTTTGTTTTTGTTTTCTTTCTAAAAAAAATTGCGTCTTCTTGAAAGTTTTAGGCTATAGATTACTTTGAGTCGAGTTTGCGGAGACTTGAGAAAAATTCACAAGATCGGTATTGTTTTAACACCGTAAGTCTCTTGCATATGGAAATTGAGTTGAATTTTTATTATGTTTTAGCCTTAAATTCTTATTCTCTGACAGCTTTTGAGTAGTTTATTTCAGCAGTCAGCACCATCTCACACACACTCTACGCAGGGAAGCCGGTGAATATAAGTCAGTGTTCCGAAAAAGAAAAAAAAAGAGAAAAAAATAAAGGAATGCACCTTCTAAGTTTGGTGACCCTCACCCGGTCACTTAACCCAACGGTTGTAGAACCTTCAAAAAAAAGTTTTTGACTCGTTGTTAGTTGGTTCAGCGGTTTCTGGTGCTGAACTTGGTAGGGCGAATTACGGTCCGATCCCCCGCAAACATGTAAAGCAAGATAAGGTATGAATTGCAATCTCAAACTCCATTGCTATCACTAATTTCCAATGTTTGAAGGGCCTTAGGTGGAGGTTAATTATTGCTTTTGAGTTCCCTCTGCTTTTCATTTCCGATAAATAAGCATGTCTTCTTAAGCTTCTTTTTACGGTAAATCTCCTTTAAATGTTGTTGAATGGATGTTGAGTGTATTGTTTTTAGTTTGTATTTGAACAACATGAGGATATAGTGTGTTTCTTGTTAAATCAATTTTTCCACTTTCTTCTATTTCTTTCCGTTCAGAGGGCCGGAAAACAGGACGATTGGTTTTAATGTTTTAGGGGTTAGCAACAACCCCGCACCATCCGATCTACATGAACCGGCCTTTAAATTTGTTGATTTCTAATGTTGGATTTTGTTCCGTAGATTGGACATCAAATATATATCGTTTCCTTGGTGTCGTTTTTATTCAGATCTGTTTTGTATTTAAATTCTGAATTATTAAAAAATGTTAAGTGTTGCTCCTGGCATAACACTTTTGAAGAGGAGATGAGCAGTATTTTTGGCTCATGTTGAGTGATTTTGTTGGTCTGTAAAGTATGGCTTTGATTGGTGCTCATGTCGGTACAATGTTCAAAACGCTTAAGGAGGGATGTCGTCTCTTTATGTTCCCTAGCGTAATAGTAGCAGCAGAGCATTTATTTTCATTTTTTTTATATATATACATATTATGCATTACAGTATGTTTCGTTGCATTTTAAATTTTTCTGCTGAATTATATTATGCAGTAGAACATGTTCATTATATATATATATATATATATATATATATATATATATATATATATATATATATATATATATATATATATATATATATATATATATATATATATATAAAAATTATGCAAAGTTAAATTATAATATGAGTTAACTTTTTTGCCAAATAAGATACTTGTTTTCTATATGGTTTTTATGTTACCTTGCTATGAAGATCTTATTATGGTGATTCTTATTCCAATTCCAGTTGCATTGGATTGTCGCAAGATTTTGTTTGAGGCTTGTGGTATAGTGCAATTTGCAAAATATGTAAATAATTTATGTGGTTTCTATTGTGTTGCTACTATTTAATCGTGTTGCTTTTTTGAATCGGCTTTTCAAGATTCGACAACTTTATGTCGTTATGCCGCCCTAGTTTCTATACATTGATTGAGAATTCTCACCGCGTTTCGATCCTTACATACGACACTTTAACCCCGTTGCCGCTATGTACAAACCGGTTCTTGAGCACATTGTGACTAATTTAATCCGATCATTTTTTTAAAATCGACGTCGTCACTTATTTCTATTTCTTTTAATTAAATTAATTAATTAATTAAAATTTTGCTTAATTAATTTAAATTTGATTAATTAATTTTAATTAACTTGATTATTTTATTTAATTAAATAATTTTGATAATTAATCTTAAGTAACATAATTAATCGAATTTTAATAAATTAACTTTGTTAATTGAATATTGATTGATTTATTTTAATACCATTTCAATCATTCTCAAACCAAAACTACTCCATCACCAACACAATTTCATCATCAATTCAAACCAATTTCAAAACAAAACCAAACAATTATTGATTCAATATCAATCCCACATCTCCAAATACCCTTGTAAGTCGATTGCTCTATATCATCGCCATCAACCTCACATAGTTTACTCTTGGGCTTTCTTACAATGAGACCTATTCGGTTATTAATTAATCGATTAGATGATTGATTCACTAAAATACAATTTATTCAAAACACAAATTTAAAACCTCGATCCAATGTCGAGTATTTCTATCCAAATCAAATTAAAATACCCAATCACAATCAAACACCATTTCATTTGGAAATAAAAAGGGGGGTGGCTTTGAGTTTTCAATTCCTCTCCTCGATTATTTGAATACGAGTTCTCTTACTCGGTTAGTCAAATAGTCGTCATTTCTAATCCATTTAAGCACAAACAAATCAAAATCCTTTTACAACAAGAAACCAAAAGGGAGATAACTTTGAGTCTTCAATTTTTCTCCTCGACTATTTGAATACAAGTTCTCTTACTTGGTTAGTCAAATAATTGTCATTCATCCACAAACTTCTAAACCCGATTAAATCAAATTATTTTCATAATAAGCTAAATGAAAAGGGATATGACTTTGAGTTTTCAACTTCTCTCCTCAATTGTTTGAATACGAGTTCTCTTACTCGGTCATTCGAACAATTGTCATTTTTTTTCCACAAACATACAATTTAATCAAATCATTTTCTTAACAAACTATACGAAAAAGGAGATGGTTTTGAGCTTTCAACTCCTCTTCTCAAATGCTTGGATATGAGTTGTTTTACTTAGTCATTCAGGTATTTGTCATTCATACTAAAATACGTCAACCATATACCATCTTATTTTCATAAATATTCAGATGAAACAGAAAATGGTCTAGAGTCTTCTATTCCCTTTCCCGACTATTAGGATACGAGTTGTCTTACTCGACCATCCGAGTAATTGTCATCCATTCAAAACACCTTAATTATTATCAAATCCTTTTCATAATTACTCAAATGAAACAGAAAGCGGTCTAGAGTCTTCTATTCCCTTTCCCGATTATTAGGATACGAGTTGTCTTACTCGATTATCCGAGTAATCGTCATCCAACCAAAAATATCTCAACACAACCAGTCAAACAAAATATCCAACATATTAATCCAACTTGTCGCCCCCGTGTGACCAAAAACTCTTTTCAGAAAGAACACTATTTAATCCTTTCTGATGCGCACAACAAACTAATGCTTAAGCCTCCGTCGGGAGTAGACAAGCCAACGTTTAGCCTTTAGGATGCAATCTAAACAGTTGTTCATTAAAAAACACCAACCAACCGTAGTTCCCCGAACTACGAATGCTCTGATTTCCTTATTGTACCATAAGGATACGTAGGCAGGAGATTGATGTATCTTCGCGAGCACACTAATAAAAACCTCCCCTTTCCCTTTCTAAGATTCCCATCCATCTCTTTTCAATACTCTAATTACTCGAAGATAACAAACAAACATAAATTAACACTCGAAACACACATTAGAACTAAAAGGTTCTCGTTGAGTACAACGGACGTAAGAGGTGCTAATACCTTCCCCTTATGTGATCCAGTCCCGAACCCGAATATGGTTGCGACGACCATTAATCCATTTTCTAAAGGTTTTATCGATATTTTCCTATTCCTTCATTGGGATAAATAAAGTTCGGTGGCGACTCTGTTCGAACATAAATATTTTCCGCGACCATCGGGAGGAATCGTATTTTTCGAGATGCGACAAATGGCGACTCTGCTGGGGAAAACTCCAAGCAAAAGAGAGTGAAGCCTAACTTAGTTCAGTTGATGTATTATGTGTTAATTTTATCTGTTTGTTATTTATTCTGTTATTATTATGCTATCATGATTATTGTATTGTGATTTATTAAATATGTTTTATTTGGGGTTCTCTGGTCGGTGATACTTTGTGAGATAGGCTCTCCACCCGAGTTTGAGAAAAACCATAAGATTAAGTTGGTGGCTGCGTAGTGGGCGCCCACAAGGAATCTTCCTTGTTGGGAAGATATGAAGACCCCGCCTTGATGAGATCCTCTTGAGATACTATTGCCCGACGAGTTTTTGTCACGACGATAGTATTTTCAAGTTGGATCAATGACTCTAGGGACCTTTTAACCCACTCTATCCGGCAGTTATGTAGTATTAACCTACGAAGTTTTAGACTTGTTGGGTTAATACGAAAGCCCCAATCAGATGAGATCCCTTGGACGTATTACTATCTTACAGTAATATTTCCAACCTCGATCTATGACTCTGAGAACCTTGTTAGAACCCTGGACTCGAGAGTCGTATAGTAAAATCCCTATGGAGCCTTCTGTTAGATACCCAAAAGTGCTTATTTAAGCTATCAAATATGGGCATCTTTCACTCTATTTCCTTGCTAAAGTGTTCGAAACCACCTTTGTTTTAGATGAATTGCAATACAATGATAAACGATCTTGGTACCTTTGATTTGTGTGTTATTGTGCAGGAATTAGGCATGAAATAATAGAAAATGAAGCCACAAGAAAGTTGGCAAAGGGACCAAAAAAAGGATGCATTCATCAGCTTGCTCGCTAGGCGAGGGCTGTGGCGAAGAGCTCGCTAGGCGAGCACCCAACGAGAACCCAGCGAAGAGCTCCAGTATTTTATAGTAGCAAACATCAACAAACTCGCTAGGCGAGCAGCCAGCGAAGGGTGTAGCGAACACGTCCAGACTTGGTCAAAAGCGCAGCCAGCACTCACTCGCTAGGCGAGCCATTAGCGAGCTCCCAGCGAGCAATTCCAGTAGCAAAACCTCCTAAGCTCGCTGGAGCGAAGGGTGAAGCGTGGGCTTCGCCTAGCGAACATGCCAATCTGGCAAAGGATATTTCTCTGGGCGCAGGTGCCTCAGGTGCCTCATTTTAGGGCTCGCTAGGCGAGCCATTCTGCTCGCCTAGCGAGCATGACAACTCAGTAACAGCATTATAAGTAGCAAGGGCTACTTTTTGGAGCCATACTTTTACACCTCCATACTTTTGTACTTTTTAGATATTTTTCCAGCATTGCTCTAGAGATACTTTGTGACCTAGAAATCATTTCTCTTCATCTCTTAACAATCTTTCACAAAAAGAAGGTGGATTCCCATCCAATCTCGATTATTCGACTCGGATGTTGATCAACCTTCTTCCGAAACTTGTTGACCAAGCTACCATGAAAATGAGTAGCTAAGTTCTTCATTTTGTCAAGGTTAGATGTAGATGGTCATAAGCTTTGTGTGTATATGAGATGATCTTCATTTGTAAACTCTTTAATGATGAATATATGGTGAAAACTTTGTTTTATTGAAAACTCTTTGTGATGGTTTATGATCGAGAGATGTTTACCAACTCTTTACCTAGGTTTTCATCCAATCTTGTTTGTTAGCTAGAGATAGTAATGAATGATTTTGTTCACCATAAGGTTGAACCAAAAAGTTGTCATTTTGATAGATTGTGTTAGAGATAAACAATGGATCAAAATGGGAAAACTCACAATGTGTGTTAGAGATAAACACATTGGGAGGACTCTGTGAAATAGTTTATCATCTAAAGGAGTTTATAAGTTGTGTTGATCGAACATATACATGCAAAGTGATCGTCGAACCCTAACTTTGGCAATATTTCTCAAATATTAAAACCAAATCTTTTACCGCAATTTCTTACACTTTTATGCAAGATACCGTGACTAAAACCAAAAACCCCCTTGTTACTACGAGTTAAGAATTGAAACAACTGTCGAACGGCGGCGATATCTCACAATCCCTGTGGAGACGATAACAAAAACCCGACACTTAAAAACACAATCAACAAAATGGCGCCGTTGCCGGGGATTGTGAATTGATATTGGGAGCATCGCAATAGTTGCTTAATTTTTAGCTTTCGAATTTTTGAGTTGTGCTTGTAATTTGTTTGGTTTAGTGTGCAGCTTTCGTTTTATGCGAGGGCAGATTCCTGTGGACGAACTTCTTTTTGATCCCGAGATTGAAAGAACCGCAAGGAGGCTGAATAGAAGAACGAAACGAAGGAGGCAACAAGCTAGACAACGACAAGAACAAGGAGAAAGTTCTTCTACCACACATCCACCACCGTTCATACCTATCATGGAACCACCACCACCACTGCCCATTTCCACTCCATGTGTAAACAGTCCAAGGAATACTGCTCAGTTTGCCAACCACACGGGAAGGCAAGCCGAGATGAAAACGGGAACTCTTAATTTACTATATGGAAGTCCATTCACCGGAATGGACCATGAAGATCCCTTTGCTTTTCTCACCAAATTTTACGAGATAGCATTGGCGGCCGGAGTTGATCAAGCTCAAGAGCTACCGTTGTTCAAAAGATTATTTCCCCACGCTTTGCTCGGCAAAGCAAAAGATTGGTACTTAGATCAAACACCTGCCGTCATGACAGATTGAAACGTGTTGGAAGAGAAGTTCATCGAAAGATTTTTCTCTCACAACCGGTTCATGGAATCCAAGACGGCCATCTCAGTGTTTTTACAAGGAACTAACGAATCATTAAATGAGGCGTGGGAAAGATTCAAATCCATGCTTCGGAAGTGTAAAGGGCATGGTTTTGATGAATTGACTCAAATCCATATTTTCAAAAATGGACTTCAACCAAATTGCAAGACTTTGTTGGATGCTACCTCGGGTGGTTCTTTATTGTCTAAAAACGCCGAAGAAGCTACAGATATCATAAATCGAATGGCTCTAAATGATCTCCAAAGTCAAAGTAGAGGCAACTCTTTGAAGAAGCTGGGAGTGCTTGAACTTAGGACAAACGATGCCATTCTTGCCCAAAACAAACTCATTTCACAACAAGTGGAACTCTTAACGCAGCAAATAAAAGAGTTGAGAGAACCTTCAAAAGCTAAACAAATAGCTTATTGTGAGCTTTGCAAAGGTGAGCATGACACCGGATTTTGTCCACCTCCCGGGTTCGAAGAAGTAAACTACATGGCGAACCAACGAGACTACCAACCGAGACAACAACAACAACAACAACAACCTTATCAACCACATCCTCAAAATCAACAACAACACTTCCAAGGGAATCAAGGGTTCCAACCTAGGAGTAACTATTACCATAACCAAGGTTATGGGGGTGGTTCTTCTAGCCGTCAAAACCCTCCCCAAAATCCTTATCAACCTCAACAACCGCCAGTCGTAACTTCAAAGTTAGAAGAGACATTGACACAATTTATGCAAATGTCAATGGCTAATCAAAAGAGCAACGATGCGGCAATCAAAAATCTCGAGACTCAAGTTGGACAACTTGCTAAGCAACTAGCGGAACAACAACCCGGTCCATCTTTTTCGGTGAACACGCAAACAAATCCTAAGGAGCATTGTAAAGCGATCACGACGAGAAGTGGGAGGGAGTTGATTAGTGAGAATAAAAAAAGAGATGCGAGTGAACAAAGAAAGAAAAAGAAAAAAATGAGGAGGAAATATTGGAGGATAATATTGATGGTGAAGTGGGGGAGTGGAGTGAGGAGGAAGTTGAAAAGAACAAAAAGAATGATGAAGTTGAAAAGAAAGAAAGTGTGGAAATTGAGAAAAATAAGAGTGATGAAGTAATGGTGGAGGAAGTGAAAAAGAAAAGAGCGAGAAGTTCTAGAGTTGCTAAAGGAAAGGAGGTAGTGAGTGCTACTCCAATCCAAAATCTTCCTTATCCACATGCTCCATCTAAAAGGGAGAATGAACGGCATTACGCCCGGTTCATGGATATTTTTAAACAACTGCAAATCAACATTCCGTTTGCCGAAGCATTGGAGCAAATGCCCAAGTATGCCAAATTCATGAAGGACATACTTACAAAAAAGCAGAGGTATACAGAACCGGAGACCATTGTCCTAGATGCGAGCTGTAGTGCAATCATTCAAAGGACGCTTCCGAAAAAAGAGGTTGATCCGGGACGAGTTACTTTGCCGGTTAAAATTGGTGATATCTATGTCGGAAAAGGACTAATTGATTTGGGGTCAAGCATTAATCTTATACCATTGTCTATTGTAAAGGGGCTTGGCAACATTGAAATTAAGTCCATCCGGATGACTTTGCAATTGGCTGATAAGTCGACTACCCATCCTCATGGCGTAGCCCAAGATGTTTTGGTTAAAGTCGACAAATTCTTTTTCCCGGTCGATTTTATTGTTATTGATATGGAAGAGGATAATGATGCTCCGCTCATTCTGGGCCGACCGTTCATGAAAACCGCGTAAATGATGATAGACGTTGATGACGGTTTGATGAAGGTGAGAGTCCAAAATGAAGAAGTTACTTTCGATCTATTCGAAGCAATGAAGCATTCAAAAGATAGAAGTGATAGCTTTCGCATCGATGTGATCGAAGAGGCAATTTTGGAGGTTTCTAAGCATATTCATGAAATATCTCCTATGGAGTTAGCTCTTGATGACTCATTTGAAGTTTTCACAGTTGAAGAAGAGCAAGCTCTTGATGAATGCTTAAGGGAACTTGATGGTTTAAACGAACTACAACCGTGGGAAGTTGAGGAGGAAGACTTGAAGAAGGAGGTTAATGACGAAAAAACGCCTATTGAATTGAAAATGTTACCTTCTACTTTGAATTATGTATTCCTAGATGAGACCGAAGCAAAGCCGGTCATCATAAGCAACCTTTTGTCAAATGATGAAGAAGCCTGTTTGATCAATGTGCTGAAAAAAAGTCAAGAAGCCATGGGTTGGACTCTTTCCGATCTCAAAGGAATTAGTCATTCCTATTGCATGCACAAGATCTTAATGGAAGAGGATTTTAAGTCGGTAGCTCAACCACAACGCCGCTTAAATCCTACTATGAAGGAGGTTGTTAGAAAGGAAGTTGTCAAGTTGTTGGATGCGGGAATGATTTACCCGATTTCGGATAGTCCATGGGTTAGTCCTGTGCATGTGGTTCCGAAGAAAGGTGGAATTACCGTGATCCGAAATGACAAGGATGAGTTGATCCCTACTAAAGTTGCAACGGGGTGGCGAATGTGTATTGATTATAGGCGGTTGAATACCGCAACTCAAAAAGATCATTTTCCACTCCCGTTCATGGATCAAATGCTCGAAAGACTCTCGGGGCAACAATACTATTGTTTCTTGGATGGCTATTCCGGGTATAACCAAATTGCGGTTGACCCGGACGATCATGAAAAGACGGCTTTCACATGTCCGTTTGGAATTTTCGCATACCGAAAAATGCCCTTTGGGTTGTGCAATGCACCGGCGACTTTCCAAAGATGTGTGCAAGCCATTTTTGCCGACCTTATCGAGAAAACAATGGAAGTATTCATGGATGACTTCTCGGTATTTAGTGGTTCCTTTAGTTTATGCTTGGCAAACTTGAAAACGGTGCTTGAAAGATGTGTGAAGACCAATCTTGTGCTTAATTGGGAGAAGTGCCACTTCATGGTGACCGAGGGGATAGTGCTTGGCCATAAAGTCTCTTCAAGAGGGCTTGAAGTTGATCGTGCTAAGGTTGAAGTGATTGAAAAGTTACCTCCTCCGGTGAATGTGAAGGGAATCCGAAGCTTTTTGGGGCACGCCGGGTTCTATCGGCGCTTTATCAAAGACTTCTCAAAGGTAGCTAAGCCTTTGAGTAATTTTCTAGCTAAGGACCAGGTATTTCTCTTAACCGATGAATGTTTGCAAGCTTTTGAGACTTTGAAAGAAAAATTGGTTACAACTCCAATTATAGTCGCTCCAAATTGGAATTTAAATTTTGAGCTAATGTGTGATGTAAGCGACTATGCAATCGGAGCGGTATTAGGCCAAAGAAAAGAGAAATTTTTTCATGCGATACATTACGCAAGTAAAGTTCTTAATGAGGCTCAAATTAACTATGCCACCACTGAAAAAGAATTACTTGCGATAGTGTATGCGCTTGAAAAGTTTAGGTCTTATCTTATAGGGTCTAAAGTCGTAGTGTATACCGACCACTCGATGATTAAATATTTGCTCACCAAACCAGATTCGAAGCAAAGGCTCATCCGTTGGATCCTCTTGTTGCAAGAATTTGATGTTGAAATCAAAGACAAGAAAGGATCGGAAAATTTGGTGGCGGATCATTTATCTCTCTTAGTTAATATGGAGGTTACAGCTTCAGAGAAGGAAATCCGGGAAGAGTTTCCTGATGAAAAACTTTTCAAAATTCAAGTTAGGCCGTGGTTTGCAGACTTTGCGAACCACAAGGCTAGTGGTTTTGTGCCTCCCGACCTAACTTCGAACCAAAAAAGGAAGTTTCTTTCGGATGCCAAGTATTACGTATGGGATGACCCGTACTTGTTTAAGTTGGATAGTGATAACCTTTTAAGGAGATGCGTTACTGGCGATGAAGCGCAGAGCATCCTTTGGCATTATCACAACTCGCCTTACGGCAGACACTATAATGGGGTGAGAACGGCCACTAAAATCCTTCAGTCAGGATTTTATTGGCCCACTATTTTCAAAGACGCACATACCCATGCGCAAAGTTGTGATAGTTGCCAGAGAAGCGGTGGGATTGGTAAGAGAGACGAGATGCCTCTCCAAAACATCCAAGAGGTCGAAGTATTTGATTGTTGGGGCATCGATTTTGTAGGACCATTCCCACCCTCTTATGGTAACGAGTATATGCTTGTCGCAGTTGATTACGTTTCTAAGTGGGTTGAGGCGATTGCCTCACCTCGGGCGGATGCGAAAAAGGTAATAATTTTTTTGAAGAAAAACATATTTTCCCGTTTTGGAACCCCCCGAGTGTTGATAAGTGATGGAGGGTCACACTTTTGTAATGCACCGTTGGAAAGCATTTTAAAACATTACGGTGTATCACACAGAGTGGTAACTCCGTATCACCCACAGGCTAATGGGCAAGCCGAGGTCTCTAATTGTGAGATTAAGAGAATTCTCGAAAAAACTGTGTCAAATTCGAAAAAAGAGTGGTCACAAAAATTGGATGAAGCGTTATGGGCATACCGTACCGCCTTTAAAGCTCCAATTGGGCTCACTCCTTTTCAATTGGTGTTTGGTAAAACTTGCCATTTGTCGGTTGAATTGAAGCACAAAGCCTTGTGGGCTCTGAAATTTTTAAATTTTGAAAAGGATTTGGCCGGTGAGAAAAGGAAGGTGCAACTGCTTGAGTTGGAAGAGATGCGCAATGCCGCATATCACTCAAGTTGGTTGTACAAAGAGAAGGTAAAGAAATATCATGACAAAAAGCTTCGAAAGAAAGAATTTGTGCCCGGACAGTTGGTCCTATTGTTCAATTCTAGGTTGAAGTTATTCCCCGGAAAATTGAAATCAAAATGGTCCGGGCCATTTCGGGTCAAAGAAGTTAAGGAGTACGGAGCTATTGTCATTGAGGACATGGAAAAGAAGGAGAGTTGGACCGTTAATGGCCAACGTTTGAAGGTTTATCTCGGCAGTCATGTGGATCGCGAGAGCTGTGCTATTTCTTTGGATGCTCCTCTGTGAGCATCGCACCGTCGAGCTTATCCGACGTTAAACAAGCGCTTGTTGGGAGGCACCCCAACATTGTAGGTATTTACAATTTTTCTGTGGTGTCGTATTGGGATTCCAATTGTTAAACCTTGCTGAATGTACCAGGAATGCTATTTTTGAAAAAGCAAATGCTGTCATGCTCGCTAGATGCTCGCTAGGCGAAGCAGTAGCGAGCGTATTCGCTAGCTGCTCGCTAGGCGAAGCAGCAGCGAGCGTTGCGTGGCAGCACTCATTTAATTCTCAGCAAGCCACTCTTTTGGGCCCAAGTACATTTTTTTCTTTTTATAACTCTGAACTGCAGAACTCACACACACTCTCACTTTGCATCTCACTCACAACCCCACCTGTTACATTGCAACCTTCATTGTGCATTCTAACTTCTACAGATCTCAAACCAGGTTTGCTCCTTCTCATTACTTTATGCTTTCACATTGTAAAAATTTCTGAAGTATATGTCTTTTAGGGTGAATTTGGGGGAATGAGTGCATTAGGTTTTGCATGTGGGTGTAGATTTGCATGTACCTTAGAACAATGCCTTTCTTGATAAATCATTTTGTTCTGAAATAGATACCATGAGACCTTGGGTTTTGCCAAAATTTCAGTGTAAACATTGCAGAACCCAAAAACCCGTAAGATTCGCTAGCAACTCGCTAGGCGAATCAGTGGCGAGCATTCGCTGCCACTTCGCTAGGCGAACCTGTAGCGAAGCTTCGCTAGGTTCTCGCTAGGCGAAGCAGCAACGACCATGACAGTAGTTGGAGTTCTGTGTTGCTTTCTAATATGTTTTGTGTTGTGTTGTTTCCTCTCTATGTCTGTGCAGATGGAATCCAGGTCCAGAGCTTCGAAAAAGAGAAAGGGCGGGAACACTTCCCGTCCCGTGCCCATACAATTCGACACCGACAAATTTGTCGGGCCAAGGTAAGCAGCAAGATATGTTGCTTTGGAAAAGCGAAAGATTTTGCCGGAAAAGAGATTTATAATCAACCCTGAAGGCACGAACCGTACATTCGCCGGGTTGATTAACAGCAAAAAGTGGGACCGGTTAATTTCTCCCCTGGAGCATTACGACATCGCAACAGTGCGTGACTTCTACGCGAACGCACTGCCGAACGACGACGAGCCATTCACATGGACGTCTAGAGTGTCCGGCCGTCCTGTTGCGTTCGATCGGGATGCAATTAACCGTGTCCTGGTTGAACCGCTCCATCTGGGAGCCAATGAGAGAGACACATACCACCAAGATTTAAGGCTTCACCGGGATACCGATTCGATTTCTGCTGCCCTGCTTTTGGAAGGGAAATCAGTTGAGCTGAACCCATCTGGAGTTCCGATGAGATACCATAGGGAGGACATGATTCCCTTGGCTCAACTGATCCTTTTGTTGGTTCTTACAAACATCAAACCCAAGTCTCACACTTCTACCGTGCCGATCCCAGTGGCACACTTGGTACACAGCATCCTCACGAATATCCAGATTGATGTGGCGAGGATTATTGCTTTGGAGTTGAAGTCCGTGATTGAAAGCGGGCTAAAGTCGGGGGCACGAGTGAATTGTCCCCTGGCTTTCCCTTGTCTAATCATGGCTTTGTGCCAGCAAGCGAGGGTGAGGCTACCCTCTAAGGGTCAAGTAAGGATCCCGCCGGCCATTGATGACCGATACGTGGCCAAGTATTACAAATCGAAGAATGTAAGAAGTAGTTCAGCTGCTGAGGTTACCGGGGCTTCTGATGGTCCTGGTACTTTTACTCTAGGATCCGATCCTTTCCAGCAGGTTGTCTGCAACTACAACTGGGATTGGATGGCGGCAACTAAGCGCGCCATGCTCGATATGCACGATTCTATGCAGCTGTTACAGTTGCAAATGCGCGACCCCTCCGGTGAGCATTCTATGATGTCACGTGAGCAGTTTCTGCAGCACGCTAGCTGGCCTGTGGACAGGCCTGTGTTTGGAGAGGGGGCGGGTGCTGGTGCAGCTGGTGCTGGTGCTTCTTCTGGTGCTGCTGAAGATGATGATGATGATGATGATGAGGCTACCGGTTCTGAAGCCGGTAGTGATGAGGGTTATGAGTCCTTGGAGGGCTAAGTTTATTTTATGTTTCATATTATGTTTTATTTCTATTGTATTTTCAGATTTGTGTATTTTGATTTTGGTTATGTACTTTTGGGGTGTTTTGTCCCCCATGCACAATTTTAAATTTTGAAGTAATGTTATTATTTATGTTTTAAATTTCTTTTGTTTTAATAAATTTTTGGTTGGTTGAGTGTCAAACCTTCTAGATTGGTTGCTCCTCAAAGAAGTATCCAATGAAGGTGCATCCGAGCTTGGATGGCAATGATAAAAATAAACAAGTGAATAATGCTAAGGTACATGGTTACCTCCGGCTAGAATTTTAGAATGCATTAAGAACTTTACTCTTTTTTGTAATTGAATATTGTCTTTTTGCAACATAATTGAATGAATGTTTCATCTAGGACTTAAAACCACAAATTGTGAGGAAACCTCCATTGTACACTTAAATGCTGGATTCTAATAAGCTTTGTTGATTCATTTGATTCATGCTTTGTCTTTTATTATTGTGAATATGTGGAAGCAATTAGAAATGATCAAGGCACTTGTTTTCTATCGAGCACAACCAGTTCCAAATACAACTTACCTGTGAGCAGAGAGAGTATTCGTCAACCCCTTTGAGCTTAAACAGTTGAATCTCAGCTTGAAATAAAGCGAGATTTCAAAAATCTTTTTTCTTGAAACCCGGAAAATTTTGATAATTGTTCTTTTGCCGTAAAAAGTCAAGAGCATTCACTTAGGGTGAGTAAGAAATAAGTTGGGGAGAACGAAAATGAGAATCGGTAAGTGCCACAACTCTTGAAAAATCGAGCAAGCATAAGAAAAATATATATATAAAATATAGAAAAGAGAAACATCTGTTTTGTAAATATGATGTGAAAGAAAAAAAAAATATAGAGAAAATGAAAATGAATGCTTGCTTGGAAGAAAAATAGTGAAAAACAAAAATTGAGTTGTGAAATAAGAGTTGTGAAGGTTTCAAATGAGAAACAAATGGAACGAAGTTGAGATGTGTGAATAATGTACAGTGAATGTCTCTTTTGCATCGGCAATTTCGTTTTCAATGGCCTTAGAAATGACCCTTGTTTGTTAACCTAACCAAGCTTCAATCGAAAAGTCCTTAGTGATCTTCGTGCTTCCACATTACCATTTATAATTGTTAGACATTGTATGAATTGAATTGATTTCTTCATTGTTTGTTGGAGAGTGAGATTATTCCCGCGGTTGCAAACACGTAATTTCTTTAATCCTTATTCGAAGAGGAGAGATAGGGTGATTCATTCAAGATAATATTGTTGTGGATAGATACATATTTCGCATTGCTACTAAGTTTTAGTTCTTGTGTATTATTTTATTCTAACCGTTGAAAATTTGTATCTGCTGATTCGCTTGTGTTTGAGCCGTTTTATCCGATTTCGGAGAAACCTTTTTCTTAATGCAAATCCTCTTGTCCTTCAAGAGGCATACTTTGCTTGAGGACAAGCAAGAATCTAGTTGGGGAGAGTTGTTAGATACCCAAAAGTGCTTATTTGAGCTATCAAATATGGGCATCTTTCACTCCATTTCCTTGCTAAAGTGTTCGAAACCACCTTTGTTTTAGATGAATTGCAATACAGTGATAAACGATCTTGGTACCTTTGATTTGTGTGTTATTGTGCAGGAATTAGGCATGAAATAATAGAAAATGAAGCCACAAGAAAGTTGGCAAAGGGACCAAAAAAAGGATGCATTCATCAGCTTGCTCGCTAGGCGAGGGTTGTGGCGAAGAGCTCGCTAGGCGAGCACCCAGCGAGAACCCAGCGAAGAGCTCCAGTATTTTACAGTAGCAAACATCAACAAACTCGCTAGGCGAGCAGCCAGCGAAGGGTGTAGCGAACACGTCCAGACTTGGTCAAAAGCGCAGCCAGCACTCACTCGCTAGGCGAGCCATTAGCGAGCTCCCATCAAGTAATTCTAGTAGCAAAACCTCCTAAGCTCGCTGGAGCGAAGGGTGAAGCGTGGGCTTCGCCTAGCGAACATGCCAATCTGGCAAAGGATATTTCTCTGGGCGCAGGTGCCTCAGGTGCCTCATTTTGGGGCTCGCTAGGCGATCCATTCTGCTCGCCTAGCGAGCATGACAGCTCAGTAGCAGCACTATAAGTAGCAAGGGCTACTTTTTGGAGCCATACTTTTACACCTCCATACTTTTGTACTTTTTAGATATTTTTCCAGCATTGCTCTAGAGATACTTTGTGACCTAGAAATCATTTCTCTTCATCTCTTAATAATCTTTCACAAAAAGAAGGTGGATTCCCATCCAATCTTGATTATTCGACTCGGATGTTGATCAACCTTCTTCCGAAACTTATTGACCAAGCTACCATGAAAATGAGTAGCTAAGTTCTTCATTTTGTCAAGGTTAGATGTAGATGGTCATAAGCTTTGTGTGTATATGAGATGATCTTCATTTGTAAACTCTTTAATGATGAATATATGGTGAAAACTTTGTTTTATTGAAAACTCTTTGTGTTGGTTTATGATCGAGAGATGTTTACCAACTCTTTACCTAGGTTTTCATCCAATCTTGTTTGTTAGCTAATGATAGTAATGAATGATTTTGTTCACCATAAGGTTGAACCAAAAAGTTGTCATTTTGATAGATTGTGTTAGAGATAAACAATGGATCAAAATGGGAAAACTCACAATGTGTGTTAGAAATAAACACATTGGGAGGACTTTGTGAATAGTTTATCATCTAAAGGAGTTTATAAGTTGTATTGATCGAACATATACATGCAAAGTGATCGTCGAACCCTAACTTTGGAAATATTTCTCAAATATTAAAACCAAATCTTTTACCGCAATTTCTTACACTTTTATGCAAGATACCGTGACTAAAACCAAAACCCCCCTTGTTACTACGAGTTAAGAATTGAAACAACTGTCGAACGGCGGCGATATCTCACAATCCCTGTGGAGACGATAACAAAAACCCGACACTTAAAAACACAATCAACACCTTCCTTGTTAGGACAATACGAAGACCTCACCTATACGAGATCTTCTTAAGGATAGTATTGTCCGACGAGTCTTCGTCACGGCAGTGACGTTCTCAGGAAATATCTGTGACTCTAGGAACCTACCAACTGTAGAGCCAACCCATGGGGTTCCATTAATCAGAAATACCTGTCGCTCACCCGTTATACCGATCCATCTAAAAACACTTTGAACATGTGATCCTAAACATGTCACTACATTCATACACATATCATTGCATTTGCATTCATCATCATGCATTGCATATCATTTTTCGTAAAAAATAAATACCAAAAAGCTCATCCATCCTTCGTCCATAACCTGCAGTTGATTTCCCGGCACTTATATCAGACTTAAAGTAGCTCTTGAAAAACCATGGATCCATTGGAGCAAAATCACATTGCATTAAGAGGAGATGTTGACTCGATGAAAAACCAGATAGACCAACTTGTGGAGGCTATGATAGCTTTAGAAAAGAGGGAGGACAACATTCAGCAGACTGCAGTCGTAGAGAATGTTATTCCAGCTCCAGTAAATGGTCCTACTCAACCCCAGCTTGTGCGAACCCCAGTTGATAACTCTATTGTACAAGAACGTCATGTTGTTCAAGATTCCTCACGTCATGATGCTGCTGAGTATCACAGTTTTGCATTCTCCGTGCCAGATTCCCATGGAACAAGCCTAGTGGTTAATGCTGAATAACCACAAGATGATGAGATTGCTAAAAGATGTGTCGTGCTAGAGAAAAGACTCAAGGCCATAGAAGGACAAGATACTCTTGAACTGAATGCTTTAGACATGTGTTTGGTACCTGGCCTGGTTATACCCGCAAAATTTAAAGCACCCGAATTTGAGAAGTACAAAGGGGATGGCTGTCCAAAGCACCATTTGGTGATGTTTTGTCGAAAAATGACCTCTCATGCCCACGATGATAAATTGATGATTCACTGTTTCCAGGACAGTTTGATTGGGGCATCATTAAGTTGGTACATGAAGTTAGAATGGAATCATATTCAATCATGGTTGGACCTAGCTAACGCATTCTTGAAGCAATACAAATATAATATGGACATAGCTCCCGACCGCATGCAGCTAAGAGCCTTATCTCAGGAAGACAATGAATCCTTCAGAGGGTATGCCCAAAGATGGAGAGAGTTAGCGGCTTGCATTGAGCCACCACTCTTAGACAAAGAATTGATGGAATTATTCAGGGACACCCTGCAAAGTCCATACTTCGAAAGGATGATTAGCAACCCAGCATCAAACTTCGCTAACTTAGTGACAATTGGAGAACGCATCGAGAGTGCCCTAAAAAGTGGAAGAATCCAAGGCGCCTCGAGCAACCAAGCTAGCAAGACAGAATCCCTCAGCGATTCCCAAAAGGAAGAAGATGATGAAACAAATGCAGTCATGGCAGATGTTGGGTATTCTCACGATGCACCAGCCATACCTTATGGTTCTTCACCTTCTCAGCAATCACCATTTCCAACACCACGTTATCCTTATAGGCAACCGGCAAGGCCTAGAGCACCAGTCAAGCAACCATGGATTTTCCTTATACAAATCAAAGACCTCGTGGTCAAGGATATCAGAATCAGCATCAGAACCAGCATAGGCCTCGAAACAATCTGGAAAGAAGGAATGCTCCTCTCGATCCAATTCCTATGTCATACAGTCAACTTCTTCCATACCTGATTCAAAGCTCGTTGGTGGATCCCAAGTCTCTCAGGCCATTGTCAGAACCATACCCACCTGGATATGATCCTGATGTGCAATGTGGATATCATGCCGGAACAATAGGGCATTCAACTGAAGAGTGCAATGCTTTCAAGGCTAAAGTGCAACAATTGATCGACAAAAGGTACATATCCTTTTCAGAAGGAAGCCTGTTGGTGCACGTTAACCTCTCGTCAGAATGAGTTCAAAGATTTCATAGAGTATCTCCTAATGCCAGTAGTTCAAACAGGAAGACATCCTCAACACTGGCAATCGTTGGACTGATTTGTTTCTATTTTTGCATTTGTAGTTTCTTTGTTGTTAAAAGCTACTTGTGTTTAAACATTGTTGTTTTTAATGGTAATATTGATGAAGTAATGATGCATGTTTTGAATTAATTATCTCGCATTCGCTCATTTTTCTTCTCTTATATTAAAAACAAAAAATACATCAGTGTTTCTCCCATTCACTTTTCTTTATCATAACTTTTGTTTTAGCAAAGATTTGAGGGAGGATGACAAAAACAAAATACCCATAATTGTTGACTGTATGCTTTCGGATAAAATCCTACTGATGATGTATAAGCATTGTTTCAAATCCCCAAACACTGGAGAGATAAGGAGTTAATCCCTAGTCAACCACTTCGAGCTTAGAAGTAGGAGTTTCTTTCGGATCTATAAAACCCTTACACTTAACCTGGGAAAGGGTAGTGTTCAGTTAATTTGACTACACATTCAAATTTCAAGATGAAACATCCCGTCTGTAGATCAACCACATAATATTATTTGCACACATCCCGAAGCATAGAAGGAACCATGCAAAATCCAAAGGTTATGTTGGATTATTCTTCAAATGACCAATGACTTGGCAGTCACAAATCTAAAAAATAAAATAAAAAAAGCCCGCTAAGTCGAACACCCAAGAGGCGACTTAGGCAAAAATTAGGGCAATCCCGATGGACTAAAAGCTTCAAAAGCAGTTCATGTAAAAGTTAGGGATCAAGACAAAAAAATCAAAGGAGGTCACGAAAAACCCTCAACAAAACAAAACGAGATTCAGTGACCACCATATCCAAATCAAAAGATCACCAACATCCATAAAGAGTGAAATAAGTGAATGTCATTTCAAAAAGATCTTACACCTTCAAAAACTCTCTTAAAAGATGAATGTGTATGTTGAATTAACCGAGCATAGGATTGGAGATCATCATGAAGAATGGGTGGGTTAAAACAAAATTTGAGCCTTACATCCTTTGTTTCAAAAAACCGTGAACCATACCACGTTACAACCCTTAAAAGACCTAATTGAAGCAGGGTTATTTCTGAAAGCATACTACAGCAATGTTGCGTGAAATGACTCCTAAAGATTTGCTAATCTTCAACATCGATGTCATTATTCTCACTGTGTCTTTCACACTTTAAATTGCTAAATCAACATTACATTTGGACTCATGGTCCACTCGTCACACATTATCACATCATTCAAATAAATTCTTTTCAAAACTTGCATGAGTATCGCATTAAAATTACCATTTCTGAACAAACAATTTTAACTGCAAGTCAGTACTTGACGTCAGGGAAATTCCAACAATAAGGAACAATCAGAGGAACTTGGACATTCGTTGGTACTGACCCAAATCAAGACTACCTCACAACCTATGAATCTGAGGCATGCCACCTAAACATCAGTTGATCATAGGAAGATTATTCCAAGAATTAGTCAGCTTGAAACAGTCCCCTAACATCTGTTAATAAATGTGCAAATCATTTCAAGAATCAGTTGATCCAGAGCAAATCATCTCAGGACTCTATTAACTAGGGGAATATCACCTAGAGGTTCCGTGGGCCAGGGGCAGACCCCTTCAATGTTCAGTTAGGGTGAGTTAAATCGCTTCAACGCTCATACCAGGGCAAGCTACCTCAAGAGCACAGAAAAGTCAACCACTTCAAGAGTCGGTTAACCAAGGATAAATCCTTTCATGGATCAAAATTCTGGGGCAATCCATCTCCAAATTATGGTACAATTGCTTTCAAAATTCTTTCGAGGTAAACATTTTGCATAGACCCATCACATTGGGGTAAGATGAGTCACACAGGAGCGAGTCCTCTCCATGTTTTCAAGCAGTTCAAGCAAAAGCTTTTTTGCAAGTCAGCAAATGTAGAGTTCAAGATGAGTGTCGGGGAATCATGCTACCACCCCATAAAATAACCTTTTGATAGACAGAAGCCTTTCTGGAAAGAACCTTATCTTCCAACACCCATGCAGGGATATTTTGGAAACCTGCAAATCATTGCATAAAGCATCCTCATGCGTTAGTCATGTCGCTTTGCTCTAACATAAAACCATGCATATCATAAAATTCATCGGGTCTAACCCCATAACATGAACCTGGCATCAAAAAGCCTTAAAACACAAAATCTGACACCAAAGCCCAACATCGCTTGGCCATTTCAAAGTCCAGTTCCCGTCTGGCAAACCTTTTTCAAAAGTCCAGTTCTCGTCTGGCAATTTATTTCAAAGTCCAGTTCCCGTCTAGCAAACCTTTTTCAAAAGTCCAGTTCTCGTCTGGAAATTTATTTCAAAGTCCAGTTCCCGTCTGGCAATTTATTTCAAAACCCAGTTCCCGTCTGACAATTTATTTCAAAGTCCAGTTCCCGTCTGGCAATTTATTTCAAAACCCAGTTCCCGTCTGGCAATTTATTTCAAAGCCCAGTTCCCGTCTGGCAAACCTTTTTTCAAAAGTCCAGTTCTCGTCTGGAAATTTATTTCAAAGTCTAGTTCCCGTCTCGCAATTTATTTCAAAACCTAGTTCCCGTCTGGAAATTTATTTCAAAGTCCAGTTCTCGTCTGGCAACTTATTCCAAAGTCCAGTTCCCGTCTGACGAACTATATCAAAAATTAGTTCTTGTACGACAAATCATTTGCCAAATACCAGTTCTCGTCTGGTAAACTATCTCTTAATACCAGTTCTCGTCTGGTAAATTATCTCTTAATACCAGTTCTTGTCTGGTAAATGATCTCTTAATACCAGTTCTCGTCTGGTAAGTCACCTATTTCGATACCAGTTCTTGTCTGGGAGTCAATTATTTTCACCAGTTCTCGTCTGGTAGCCTACTTTAAAAATCAGTTCCTGTCTGACAAACAAAAACAAATTCAGTCTCGTCGAACATTTCAATTATTTTCACCAGTTCGCGTCTGGTAACATATCCTTCAAGTGTTGGCCTCATCTGGAAGTTCAATCTCCTTCACCAATTCTCATCTGGCAGTTCCCATTTAAAGTCTGACCTCGTTGGCAATCAAGAATTAAACCCTACCAAAACATCCCATTACCCAGTTGCATTCCCACATGCATCACACGAATCATCCATACATGGTTTTCCTACCAAACAGAAGATTAAAAAAAAACACAATCATATCAATCATTAGCATACTTATGCATAACCTTATACAAAATAAAAATCATTCGCATTCCTACATGCACAGTTAAATATCCCCAACAATTGCACCCCTTCATACATATCATGAATCATCACATGCATAGTACTGCCACTCAAAGTGGGACATCATACAAAAATCACACCAAAATATCAGGATCCAAGGTCATTCATGTATATTTTGGACATTTCTCATTTCCAAATAAAGTTATTTCCCTGCATGTGCTCGTAGAATTACTTCTCAGCAAATCATTGTTCAACTTTATGATTAAAAATGATATTTCCAGCATTTTTCTTTACAATCATTTCTCCCCAAGCAGAGGTTACCCTAAAAAGTCTCTTATGAGCTTTTCCTCTGCAGAGCATTTCTAGTAAATCTCCCTCGAAAGGAGTCTTTTCCTAAAAAGCTCCCCCAACAGACGAATATTCGAGATACTGCTTCATTTACCTAAAGAATCTCATCTCTCTGTTTGAGATAATGCTTCATCAATTTGAAGAACCTCATTTGTTTTCTAGATATACTGCTCTAAGTATCCTCGGAGAGTCTTAGATTCAATTAAGGTATCATTCCCTTGTTCGGAATATCTTAATTCTATCATATAAGATGCTGCTTCGACTCGATACAGAGAATCTCATTTTTACTGTTTGAGATACTGCTTCATCAATATGAAGAGTCTCATTTTAGATTTTTTGGATGTATTGCTCTAAGTATCCTAGGAGAGTCTTAGATTCAATTAAGGTATCATTCCCTTGTTCGGAATATCTTAATTCTATCATATAAGATGCTGCTTCGACTCGATAAAGAGAATCTCATTTTTACTATTTGAGATGCTGCTTCATCAATATGAAGAGTCTCACTTCAGTTTTTTAGAGATACTGCTCTAACATCCTCGGAGAGTCTTAAATTCAATTAAGGTATCTTTCCCTTGCTGGAACATCTTAATTCTATCATATAAGATGCTGCTTCAACCCGATACAGAGAATCTCACTTTTATTGTTTGAGATGTTGCTTCATCAATATGAAGAGTCTCATTTCAGATTTTTTTTAGAGATACTGCTCTAAGTATCCTCGGAGAGTCTTAGATTCAATTAAGGTATTTTTCCCTTGCTGGAATATCTTAATTCTATCATATAAGATGCTGCTTCGACCCGATACAGAGAATCTCATTTTTTACTGTTTGAGATTTTACTTCATCAATATGAAGAGTCTCATTTCAGATTCTTTTTAGAGATACTGCTCTAAGTATCCTCGAAGAGTCTTAGATTCAATTAAGGTATCTTTCCCTTGCTGGAATATCTTAATTCTATCAGATAAGATGCTGCTTCGACTCGATACAGAGAATCTCATTTTTGCTGTTTGAGATGCTGCTTCATCTATATGAAGAGTCTCATTCCAGATTTTTTAGAGATACTGCTCTAGTATCCTCGAAGAGTCTTAGATTTAATTAAGACATTGTTCCTTTTGTCTGGAATATCTTAATTCTATCATATAAGATGCTGCTTCGATTCGATACAGAGAATCTCAGTTTGCTGTTTGAGATTGCTGATTCATCAAAATGAAGAGTCTCATTCCAGGTTTCAATTTTTAGAGGTATTCCTCTAAGTATCCTTGGAGAATTTTAGATACGATTGAGGTATCATTCCCTTGTCGGAATATCTCGATTATATCATATGGGATACTGCTTCATTGATACCCAGAGAACCTCATGTGTTCAAATCAAGACGCAGTTCTGCTAATATGCTCTGAAAGTCTTAGGTACAGTTGAGGTATCATTCCATTGTTGAAAAATCTCAGCCGTGATATCCAAGATACTGTTCTGACGATTCCCAAAGAGTCTTAACTATTTCATTTTACCTTCCGATAACCTTTTCTTACTGTATTTCTCACTGCATTTTTGTGTCTGCATTTCTTCCTTGCTTTTCAAAGGACAAAATTCGGGTCTTTTCGTATTTAATTACCTTCCACTACGAATGTATGAAGACTGTTGTCATTCTTACCTTCTAGTTCAAGATAATGAAATAGGGGCAGCTGTCATACCCCAATTTTGTCCGGGCATTTTAAATTTTCATAAATTTGATTTAATTTTCAGTTTACATCATATGTACAGCATAACATGCATTTTATCATTAATAATACCTGAAATATCAGTCAGGATAAAATTATTGAAAATACAGACAAATCGGTTGAATCTTTTCTCAAGTACAGACAAAATCAACAGATAAAAAATTTAAAATTTAAAATTGCAGACGCCAGTATTATTAACCTACGATTCATGTAGTTTAAACTGGTGTGCCCGTTATATTTTTCAGTGGCTGTTTCGGTTGCATTTTGACCAGCCTGAGTCTTTTAACCGGTGCAAATCTATTTCAAAATTTAACGAAACGCTGTATTTTTTCAATAAGTATATTTTGTGCTGATCATTTTAGTGTGCCTGATTTAATTTTTCGAGCAAATTTATATCCGGTCCCTATTTAAAATCGGTCACTATTTTTTGGGTTTAATTATTTAATCAAAGTAATTAGAATTTTAAAAAAAAATCAAATGTTGAGTAGAAATTTTATATATTTTCTTAAATGATAGTAATTATTTTCAAAAAATAAAATGAAATTAGCATTAGATTCTTTTTTTTTACCGCTGGTATTCACACTTCCCACTATGTCTTTTCTCTCTCACCTCACGTTTCCCTCACTCTACACGCCACCTACCTGCACTCTCTGATCTCACCTCACTTTCTCTCCTCTCACACGCCACTCTTCACGCTCCCTACATGTTTTCTCTTCTCACACACTAACCATAATTTCCCTCACCTCTCTCAACCTCACTCATCTCTCTCTGCTACAAGCTAATAGAAAAGAGAGAACTAAAAGAAAAAGTTACTTCACTGTGTTCACTTCCTTCACGCTACCACAAAGCCACCAAATACACAAACTTCTTCACCGTAACGCCGCTCGCCATCTTCACACCGGCGCACCCTCAATCGTCCGCCATCCACCAACAATAAAGCGTCACTCCTCCGCCGCCGACATCGCTTCATCTGGTTCGTCACACAACACACTTCGTCGGGAAACCACATCTTTTCTCAAAAACCGTCACCAACAAATAATCACCTTCAAAAATTCAGATCCTCGGCCGTCCCACCGACAGATCCAGACACCTCCATCATCGCCACACGACCTTCCATTTGAACTAGTTCTTCGTTATAGATTATTACCGTCGCACAACAAACACGTAAAGCAAGATAAGGTATGAATTGCAATCTCAAACTCCATTGCTATCACTAATTTCCAATGCTTGAAGGGCCTTACGTGGAGGTTAATTATTGCTTTTGAGTTCCCTCTGCTTTTCATTTCCGATAAATAAGCGTGTCTTCTTAAGCTTCTTTTTACGGTAAATCTCCTTTAAATATTGTTGAATGGATGTTGAGTGTATTGTTTTTAATTTGTATTTGAACAACATGAGGATATAGTGTGTTTCCTGTTAAATCAATTTTTCCACTTTCTTCTATTTCTTGCCGTTCAAAGGGCCGGAAAACAGGACGATTGGTTTTAATGTTTTGGGGGTTAGCAACAGCCCCGCACCATCCGATCTACATGAACCAACCTTTAAATTTGTTGATTTCTAATGTTGGATTTTGTTCCGTAGATTGGACATCAAATATATAGCATTTCCTTGGTGTCATTTTTATTCAGATCTGTTTTGTATTTAAATTCTGAATTATTAAAAAATGTTAAGTGTTGCTCCTGGCATAACACTTTTGAAGAGGAGATGAGCAGTATTTTTGGCTCATGTTGAGTGATTTTGTTGGTCTGTAAAGCATGGCTTTGATTGGTGCTCATGTCGGTACAATGTTCAAAACGCTTAAGGAGGGATGTCGTCTCTTTATGTTCCCTAGCGTAATAGTAGCAGCAGAGCATTTATTTTCATTTTTTTATATATATACATATTATGCAGTACAGTATGTTTCGTTACATTTTAAATTTTTCTGCTGAATTATATATGAGTCTTCTGCTGAATTATATTATGCAGTAGAACATATATATATATATATATATATATATATATATATATATATATATATATATATATAAATTATGGAAAGTTAAATTATAATATGAGTTAACTTTTTTGCCAAATAAGATACTTGTTTTCTATATGGTTTTTATGTTACCTTGCTATGAAGATCTTATTATGGTGATTCTTATTCCAATTCCAGTTGCATTGGATTGTCGCAAGATTTTGTTTGAGGCTTGTGGTATAGTGAAATTTGCAAAATATGTAAATAATTTATGTGGTTTCTATTGTGTTGCTACTATTTAATCGTGTTGCTTTTTTGAATCGGCTTTTCATTCACGGATTCGACAACTTTATGTCGTTATGCTGCCCTAGTTTCTATACATTTATTGAGAATTCTCACCGCGTTTCGATCCTTACATACGACACTTTAACCCCGTTGTCGCTATGTACAAACCGGTTCTTGAGCACATTGTGACTAATTTAATCCGATCATTTTTTTTAAATTGACGTCGTCACTTATTTCTATTTCTTTTAATTAAATTAATTAATTAATTAATTAAAATTTTGCTTAATTAATTTAATTTTGATTAATTAATTTTAATTAACTTGATTATTTTATTTAATTAAATAATTTTGATAACTAATCTTAAGTAACATAATCAATCGAATTTTAATAAATTAACTTTGTTAATTGAATATTGATTGATTTATTTTAATACCATTTCAATCATTCTCAAACCAAAACTACTCCATCACCAATACAATTTCATCATCAATTCAAACCAATTTCAAAACAAAACCAAACAATTATTGATTCAATATCAATCCCACATCTCCAAATACCCTTGTAAGTCGATTGCTCTATAGCATCGCCATCAACCTCACATAGCTTACTCTTGGGCTTTCTTACAATGAGACCTATTCGGTTATTAATTAATCGATTAGATGATTGATTCACTAAAATACAATTTATTCAAAACACAAATTTAAAAACTCGATCCAATGTCGAGTATTTCTATCCAAATCAAATTAAAATACCCAATCACAATCAAACACCATTTCATTTGGAAATAAAAAGGGGGATGGCTTTGAGTTTTCAATTCCTCTCCTCGATTATTTGAATACGATTTCTCTTACTCGGTTAGTCAAATAGTCGTCATTTCTAATCCATTTAAGCACAAACAAATCAAAATCCTTTTACAACAAGAAACCAAAAGGGAGATAACTTTGAGTCTTCAATTTTTCTCCTCGACTATTTGAGTACAAGTTCTCTTACTTGGTTAGTCAAATAATTGTCGTTCATCCACAAACTTCTAAACCCGATTAAATCAAATTATTTTCATAATAAGCTAAATGAAAAGGGATATGACTTTGAGTTTTCAACTTCTCTCCTCATTTGTTTGAATACGAGTTCTCTTACTCGGTCAGTCGAACAATTGTCATTTTTTTTCCACAAACATACAATTTAATCAAATCATTTTCTTAACAAACTATACGAAAAAGGAGATGGTTTTGAGCTTTCAACTCCTCTTCTCAAATGCTTGGATATGAGTTGTTTTACTCAGTCATTCAGGTATTTGTCATTCATACTAAAATACGTCAACCATATACCATCTTATTTTCATAAATATTCAGATGAAACAGAAAGCGGTCTAGAGTCTTCTATTCCCTTTCCCGACTATTAGGATACGAGTTGTCTTACTCGACCATCCGAGTAATCGTCATCCATTCAAAACACCTTAATTATTATCCAATCCTTTTCATAATTACTCAGATGAAACAGAAAGTGGTCTAGAGTCTTCTATTCCCTTTCCCGATTATTAGGATACGAGTTGTCTTACTCGATTATCCGAGTAATCGTCATCCAACCAAAAATATCTCAACACAACCAGTCAAACAAAATATCCAACATATTAATCCAACTTGTCGCCCCCGTGTGACCAAAAACTCTTTTCAGAAAGAACACTATTTAATCCTTTCTGATGCGCACAACAAACTAATGCTTAAGCCTTCGTCGGGAGTAGACAAGCCAACGTTTAGCTTTTAGGATGCGATCTAAACAGTTGTTCATTAAAAAACACCAACCAACCGTAGTTCCCCGAACTACGAATGCTCTGATTTCCTTATTATACCATAAGGATACGTAGGCAGGAGATTGTTGTATCTTCGCGAGCACACTAATAAAAACCCCCCCTTTCCCTTTCTAAGATTCCCATCCATCTCTTTTCAATACTCTAATTACTCGAAGATAACAAACAAACATAAATGAACACTCGAAACACACATTAGAACTAAAAGGTTCCCGTTGAGTACAACGGACGTAAGGGGTGCTAATACCTTCCCCTTATGTAATCCACTCCCGAACCCGAATATGGTTGCGACGACCATTATTCCATTTTCTAAAGGTTTTATCGATATTTTCCTATTCCTTCATTGGGATAAATGGCGACTCTGTTCGAACGTAATTTTTTCCGCGACCATCACGAGGGATTGTATTTTTCGAGATGCGACAATAAGATATGAGCCACATACACTTAAGTGGGCTTTTTAGCTTACAGCCCACACAAGTGGTTCTATAAACAGAACCCTTGTGCATAAGCATTTGTTCAGATGAAATTTTGTTTCTCTCTCTCTCTCTCTCTCTCTCTCTCTCTCTCTCTCTCACTCAAAGCCTTCATTTGTAGCGGCTAGCACTGAGACTGAAGGAATCCGTTCGTGTGGACTGAGTAGAGGCTTTGTCACCATTCAACATTCGTGATCACTCCTTAGATATGCATCAAAGGTTTCAATCACCACAAGAGGTAACGATTCTATCACTGATCATGCCCATTTGTAAGGATCACTAAAGGAGAAATTTTTTAATTTCCGCTGCGTTTTGGATTGCTAGTCTCCTTCAATCCTATCAGGATCATCTTACTCGACTTGCCATCAAGTTTTCTTCTCAACTGATTTGGAACATGTCTATGTGCTATAGATTTAAACACCTCAGATGACTCAGGCTAGCTTCTTCGTCGGGCATCTGTTCAGGATACATGTCGTAGTCGACACAGCTTCTCTCTATAATTCTTTGGGTAGATGCTTGCCTTTCAACATACTTCTAACCATATTCATAATGGTTCTATTCTTCCTTTCTGCGACTCCATTCTGTTGTGGAGTGTAGGGTGGCACCACCTCATGCACAATCCCTTCTTTCACACATAATGCATTGAAGTCTTTCGACACATATTCTCCACCACCATCAGTCCTCAAAATCTTGATCTTTTGACCGCTCTGTCTTTCGACCATAGATTTAAACTTGGCAAATACCTCGATCACTTCACTTTTCTTCTAGATCAGGTAAGACCACAGTTTTCGACTGAAATCATCTAAGAATGTAACAAAGTATTTGTTACCTCCAATAGAATCCACCTGGAGATGACCACATACATCAAAGTATATGACTTCATGAATTTCCTTCGACTTGCTTCCTGCATCCTTACTGAAGTTGTTCTTATGCTGCTTCGCCTGCACGCATTCTTCACACACTTTGTTTGGAATATCGATTTCTGGTAATCCTAAAACCATATTTCTTCTCTTCAAATCTCTGATGTCTTTGAAATTGAGATGGCCAAGTCTATAATGCCATATCCATTCATCTCTGCTGGCTGCTGTTGCAAGACACTTATGCTCCATCACATTAAGCTCAATCTTGAAGGTTCTACTCTGAGACATTGGAGCCTTCAAGATCAACCTTCCATTTGAGTCGAGAACTCTCATCATCTTGTCTTTGATCGACACCTTGTAGTTCTTTTCGACTAACTGCCCTATGCTGAGCAAATTGCTCTTCATGCCTGGTATGTACAACACATTTGAAATTACTGACCTCTTGCCATCTTTCCTCATAATCAGAACATCACCAACACCTTCAACTGCAAGAGTGTTGTCATTTGAAAATTTCACCATGTTCTTCATTGAGGGCTTTATGTTGACAAACCAATCTTTCCTTCCAGACATGTGTGATGAACATCCTGAGTCCAAGTACCACTGGTCCTTGAATCTCTCTTCATCTCTTGTTGTAACCATCAACAACGTCTCTTCTTCTTCATGTTTTGCCAGCTTTGCATAAGTTTCTTGATTCTTCTGCTTTTCTGGACAATCACTAGAATAGTGACCATACCTTTGACAATTTTAACACTGAATGTGACTCTTGTCTGGCTTTTGACCACCACCTCTTCCTCTACCTGCAACACCACCTCTTTGGTTGCCTTGGTTCCAGGGTTTTCTCTAATTCGACCAGTTTCTTTCTTGCTAATTTCGACCAGTCAAATTATTATAGCCTCCTCTTCCTTTGTTGTCATTCCAACTACCTTTTCCTTTTCTTTCTTTTGCTGATTGAGCCTACAAAGCCATATCACTCTTCGACTTTCTTGCAGCTCTTTCAGCCATTCTTTGTTCATGAGATTCAAGTGTCCCTTGAAGTTCTTCCTTTGTCAGTTTTGATAAATCTTTCGATTCTTCTATGGCTACTACCACGTGGTCGAACTTTCGAGCCAACGACCTCAAGATCTTTCCAACAACAGATCTTGATGTCAAACCCTCACCACATACTTTGATTTGATTCACCAGTTTCTTAACCTTGGTGAAGAAATCAGTTATGCTTTCATTATCTTCCATCTGAAGTAATTCATACGTTCTTTTGTGAGTTTGTAACCTCACCTCTTTCACCTTCTCCGCGCCTCCAAACTATTTATCCATAATTTTCCATGCTTCTTTCGCTGACTCTGCATCACTAACCTTTTCAAATTATATGCATCAACACATTGATGGATTAAAAAGAGAGCTTTATAATATTTCTTCTTCAATTCTTTATGTGCAACCTTTTCTTGATTTGTCGCAGCTTCTGCAAGCGTTGTTACTCCTTCCTTCATAAGATCCCAAAGATCTTGATAATAGAACACAACCTTTATCTGATTGCACCAATTCTCATAATTGTTGTTCTTGAGAATCAGAAGATTTGCTGGAAAATGCCCGTTTGGATGATTTGTTGCCATGGTGATTTTCTTCCCACTAATCGATTAAACTAGAGCTCTTGATACCAAATGTTGGAAATCCCCCAAAACCTATGGAGAATTTCAATCAATGTTGATGAACAAGATTGTTATTACCCACACAATAGCAATGAAAAGAAAATAACAATGGAGAAATAAAGAGTGTAAAGAACGATGAAGGAGAAGAAGAATTAGAATTATGTAGAGTTTCTCTCTGCCCACAAATTGTGGAAAACTTCTTATTCACTTTGCAACTGCAAAATACTATCAATTACAAGTGTTATGAATACTCTATTCACTTCATTATAAAATAAGGGTTACTCCCTCTATTTATAGATTTAGGTTAACTTGAACCTCAAGCCAAAGCCCAAAACTATAAAAGCCCAAAATAGCTAACACTACTAAAATAGGCCTAAGTCGAAATCATGTGTGAAGCAACATGCTTCGACACTTCGACACACTAACACAACTCAACACACTAGGTGGTTCAACACTTCCTTGCTCTGTCGAGCAACCTACTTCGACACAAGGAATTACAATTCAACAATATCTATATCCACATGTGCCAGAATTTTTGATAACTCCTTGAATTCCATTGCTGCTTCCTAATTTTCAGTGAGAATTCCCTGAGTTTTCTGCCTCATCTCTGTAATCTTTTCTTCTTATTTTTTCGATAACTAGTACAGTATGGAGTAGGCCAAATTCAGTGGTTTATCACCAATCCATCTACCTAACCAGAATGTGACTCCATATAGATTTATCTTCAGTTATCAATCTCCATTTCCACTTGCATAAGGTTTTCCGTTTTGAAATCTCATATATGTCTTACGCCTAACCCACTTGATTCCTTTGATTATTTGTATACATTCTCCCATTTTATCCAACTTATACCTCTCTTATCTTCCATCTCTCTCCATAAAAAACCTACCATGGATTTGGATGATATATTGAATTATCCTCTTAGATGCTATGAAGAAATAAATCACATAAATTGGTATACTTGAAAGTACAACATTTAATAGAATTACTCTCCCTGCAATAGACCGAGTTCTTACTTTCCATGTTGATAATTTTTTCCTCATAGACTCTAAAATTGGCTTCCAAGTGCTACACCTTCTAGGATTTTCCCCCATAAGTATGTCTAAGATTTTGAAAGGAAACACAACTTGGCAGCAAGACAGAAAGTGTGATGCTACTTCCATAAAAGAGTTGTGTATACATGAATCCCATATAACTTACTCTTGCAAAGATGAATAAAGTTTCGCAAATAGTTGGTTTAGTGCAAAATATTTTAATTCGTGTTATTTCAAACTATTCTTCAATAATTAAGTTCATTGTAATAATATATTTTAAACTATCAATTATGAAATTCTGTTCTTTAAGAGACATATGTCGAACACGATGTCCTAGATAACTGGTTCGACAAGATAAACCGTAACTACAACAATTAATACAAATTAAGTTGTATAAGATGATGGAGTATAAAATCAATAAAAAACACAAGAATAGATAGCCCAGTTTGATGCAAACAACACCTACGTCTAGAGGGTTGACTTCCAACCCAAGGAAGGAAATTCACAATTAGTAGATTAGTACAATTAGTCTTACAAGCAACAACAAACTCTATGTTGTTCAATGTCTCTTCCTAACACTACTTAATACTTTTCTATTTATGACTCCCCATAAATATGAGAAACCCTATCACTTTCTCTCAATAACTAATCCCTAGTGATTGGTGATTCACCCAATTATCAATGTCAAATATTACAAACTAGACAAACATTTTAAGCCAAGTTACTGAATCATAGAGGTGTACATAAAGATGTTGAATATACAAATCAATTAGACAAACCTTCTATGCCAAGTTATTGAAACATAGAGGTATACATAAAATAACAATGACTCTTGTATACTCTGGCACTCTAAAATCTTCAATGTGAATGCTTTCTTTCCGATGTAGACTTGAGCTCCTTATAGAGCATAATAACTCTGAGTTTTTCTCCTTGTATATTAGCTTTAATTTCGTCCAGAGTTAATGCAGAATATGTTAGATATTATTTATTCCATAAATCTCTCAAACAAGATATGATTTGTTTCAATTTAAATTCAAATTTAAATCTTCATTTAAATCTAAAGCAATCTTCATCCATCTGTTAAATAAATCACTTAATCATATTGCTAAACCAACTAGCAATCAAATCTTATCCAATCTTTGACCATAAATCTTCCAAAATGCAGTAACAATGACATATTGTGCAAGACCTAGGTGTCGTACCAACATGATGTGACATCGCGTCCAACTTGTATCCTTTCTGCACCTATATACAACTTAAGTAAGATAGATTAATCTTGAACACTTTGAACACTTCTCTATGTTGTTGTTTTGCAAAATGAAGTCAATCCAAAAGGAACAACAATCTCCCCCTTTGGCAAATCATGGAAAAATAAATCTTCAAGATATAACACTTATTCACACCAGAATAAGTGATAGACTTCAGAGTAAACAATCATCATCCGTAACTTTCATCAGAGTTGAGCACATCAACGGAAAATCAGTACCATTCTCACAAATGCCACACAAAACAATGCTCTAGGATCAATCAGACAGACATGCAACTATTCACAACTTAGTCATGTATAGCACTCAGTCAGCTCACGGTTAGTAGCATATAATCCTACTAACTAACAATTAACAGCATGCAATCATTCACTTACTTAGTCATGCATAAGAGGAGAAACTAGTAGCTAATAATTAGATTTGCAAAAATCTACTAACATAAAAGCTCACATCAGAAGGGGCCAGATGTCTTGCCTGATGCTGCAACATATGAGCACATAATTAGCACTTTATCAGAGATAGTTAGTACTAAACAAATACATGTGTTACCTCAACAACACCAACACTACTCCCCCTTTTGTCATAATTTGACAAAGGGTAACTATATCAAATAACACCTAGATGTTAGTCATGCATAAGTTAGTATGTTATCACATACATAACCAAAACATGAGTAGAACAACATCAAGAGATGCACAAGCATTAGATTTATTTTATTGTACAAAAGTTAAAAGTGACTATAGAGCCTTTACAAATCCAAAATAAAATGCCCAAATACAAGGGCAAGAACAAAAAAACTTGAAACATCCTTCAGACTAACTCACTTGACCAACCACCTGACTCCAGGAAGGTAACATAATATTCGTCAACCTCTGAGTCAGAAACATGAGTTTTAATAGGTTCCTTCTTCAAGATCTTCATCTTGGTGACATACTTTTTACCAGCTGTAACTTCTCCAACAGATGGTGCACTTTGGGCATTCCCTCCATTTGCAGAAGAGGTGGAATCAATATTCTTGTTCTTCCTTTCTTCAGACTTAACTCCCTTGTTAGAGTATTTCTTCTTTGAAGCTTCAGTTTTTTGACTCATGATGACTAACACACTCAATTTGAAGATGCAAGAAAAGGATGTGAGAATTTTTCTCTTGCTTGTATCGGCAAAACAGATAAAGAGATTGATTGGAAATGAATGAATCACTCTGAATATACGTGCATCATAAAGAATAAGAGATAGATATTGACTTGGTCTCCTTTCATGTTTCCCAATCTTTGACTTCTATAAGATCTCCAATATACATTCTCCAAGTGCACTTCTTAACTTTTCAAAGCAGACAACATCCAATGGCTTGGTGAAAAAATCTGCCAATTGTTTATCAATTATTATGTGCTATAGATTTACCATTTTATCTTCTACGAGACCCCTAATGAAATAATGATGAATGTCAATGTGCTTGGTTTCGCTGTGTTGAACATGATTTTTTGAAATATTGATAGCACTTAAGTTGTCACCGAATAATTTCATGACATTTGTTCGACATTGTACTCCTTCATCATCAGTTTCATCCAGAGTAACTGAGTGCAACTCCTTCCAACAACGATGTACTCAACTTCAATAATAGATAATAAGACACAATTTTTCTTCTTGATGAACCAATAAATCATATTATTTCCAAGAAAAAACATGCCACTAATGTACTTTTTCTGTCATCAGCACTTCCATTCCAATATGCATCATAATACCCTACAAGTATGGTATTTGTATCATGAGAGTACAAGATGTCATATTCATAGGTCCTATTTATGTACTTCAAGATTATTTTCAATTGAGTAAGATGACTCACCTTAGGATTGGCTTGGTACCTAGCACAAACTCATTCAACAAATGTGATATCAGGTCTGCTAGTTTTGGGATATAGCAAACTGCCCATCATACTTCTGTAGAGACATTGATCAACATCAACTCCATTTCCATCCCTATAAAGCTTCAAGTGAGTTGAAAAAGTAGTTATCTTATGACTTGCATTGTCAAGACCAAACTCCTTCACTATGCTTTTAGCATACTTGCTTTGAGACACAAAAATACCGTCTTCCATTTGCTTTACTTGAAGACCAAGAAATTAAGTGAATTCTCCTACAAGACTCATCTCAAAATCAGATTACATTTTTTGAATAAAATGTTGCATCATCATGTCAGACATCCCTCCTTTAGTTATCTTGTCACTCTCTTTATCAAACTTTTTCTCATTCTTGAATGTCTTACAAGAGGTTGACTCGGATCTCCATAAGTAGCAGTTGTCTTTGGATCTTGTTCCCTTTATCACTTCCTCATGATATTTGTTGGTGAAAACACATTCACCTTTGTTGAAGCTTACTTTGAACCCTTGATCATACAATTGACTTATGTTGATCAAATTTGTAGTTAAGCCTTCTACTAGTAACAAATCATTAATGCAAGGAAGTCTTGGCCTGACCACGTTTCTAATTCCCTTGATACTTCCTTTTCTTCCACCTCCGAATGTTACATGTCCTTGAGAAAATTATTGGAAAATCCTTTATCAAGAAGCCAATCATTCTCTAAAGACTTTCCAATAACTATTTGAGCTATGAGGGCATTGACTTCAACTTTGTGTTTCCATACTTTATTAGCTTGAGCATGTTTCCCTTTCGTTTTGGGTATGGGTTGTCTATAGGGTTTAGAATAACCATACAATCTAAAGTAACATGGCCTTATAATGCCCATATCTTCCACAATGATGACATTTTATGTTTGAGTTTGTGTTCTTCCCATTATAGGAATACATATGTCATGCAAGATGTTGTTGTATGTGGTCTAACATTTAAAACTCTGATTTGTTCTTAGGAGGAACATATTTCTTAGGGTGTTTTGTGTCCTTTTTACTTGTGGACATTGGGTCAAACCCTATTCCCTTCAAATTTTTGGACATTTTCCCAACTTCCAATATCTCATCCAACATATCTGACCCATTGTTTAGTATACATATAGGTTTTGTCATGTTTTCTAAGTTGGAGTTTAACATGGCTACTTCTTCCTTCAGATTAGAGATGGTAGTAGCTTATTTCACCTTCTCTTGTAGGAGATCATTTATAGTTTTCTTCTGATTATGCACTTTGGTGAGCAAAATTCTGTAATTAGCAACTAACTCCTCATTATTCATGTATTCATCTCTGAACTCACTTTCTTCCTCATATTTTCCAGAGTAAGTTATTACATTGTTGGCATTTTGCCTTTCACTTACATCTTCAGAATCAGACCAGATTATGGAAAGTCTCATGTTCTACTTCTTTAGAAAGTTAGGAAATTCAGTTTTAATGTGTTTAACGCTTTCACGCTCAAATCACTGAGTACCCTTGATACTATTGAGATTGTATTCATTCATGCCTTTGTCTTAGGAGCTGATGTTAGACCTCTTGTTCTGGACATTAGACCTCCACTTTCTCTCTAGATTCTTCAAGGATTGGTTGAAATTTTTACCAAGAAGAGCTATAGCATTTTCAAGACTCTTTTCTTTATCACTTTGATCTCCTTCAGTATTGGAAACAAATGTTATCCCTTTGTTATTCTTTCCAGGCCTTTCATTTGATGGACATCTCAAAGGTTTGCACATAACCAATGAGTTCATCAACCTTTATACTACTCAAGTCTTGAAGGATATGAGTGAGGAATCATATGTGATAGGAATAGATATATTCCATAATAGATCACGAGGACTGTTGGGATTGTCTCCGAAAGACTATATAAATAAAATATTAGAGAGATTCATAATGGATAAATGCTCTGATGGGATAGTTCTTATTCAGAAAGGGGAAACGTTTAGTCAAATGCAATGTCCTAAAAAAGAATTTGAACAAAAAGAAATGGAGCATATTCCCTACGCATCAGTGGTTGGGAGCTTGATGTATGCCCAAACATGTACGCAAATAGATATCACTTTTGTCGTTGGTATGTTGGGTCGATATCAAAGTAATCCCAGAATGGATCACTGGAAAGCTGTAAAGAAAGTTCTTAGGTACTTACAAGGCCCCAAAGATTACATGCTCCCTTATAGAAGATTAGATCAACTTGAAGTGGTTGAGTACTCAGATTCAGACTTTGCAGGATGTGTGGACTCAAGAAAATCCATATTTGGTATGTTTTTCTTCTGGTTGGAGGAGAAATATCATGAAAGAGTGGAAAGCAATCCATCATTGCGACCTCTACTATGGAGGAAGAATTTGTGGCATGCTTTGAGGCTACAATTCAGTTATTGTGGTTGTGGAACTTCATCTTAGGGCTTGATATTATCGATAATATAGCTAGGTTGCTAAGGATTTATTGTGATAATTCTGCAACTATCTTCTTCTCTAAGAATGATAAATATTCCAAAGGTGATAAACACATTGAATTAAAGTACTTATCAAAGAAAGAAGAAGTGCATAAATAAAAAGTGTTATTTGAACATATTGGTATAGATTTAATGATAGTGGATCCGTTAACTAAAGGTTTACCGCCCAAGACATTTGTTGGCCATGTAGAAAGCATGGACATTATGTATAAGTCCTTGTTAACATTATAATATAATTTGTATATATACATGTATAGTTTAATGTTTCTATTATATGACACTTGTGAATTCAATTAAGATTATGTTTCTGCTGAGTTTCGTTATCCATATTATGTTATATATATTATTATTAATATGTGATGACAAGGGTGTCTTTGTAAAGACATGAAAAATGCATTATTGTATCCCTTAAAATTATTTGAATTGAATTGATTCGTGATACATGGAAGGAATCAAGTTGATAAATAATTTGTGTTTGTCATGATCCGATCATTTCAATTCATTAAAGGTAATGATTCGGTACTTTTAATGAATGGTGGTCAATTATGGTATACAATTGAAACATCAAGTTTCCACATGAGTGAAGTGGAAGACTGTTGGATTAATTTAGTAATCCAAGAATTATGACTCATGTAATTAAAAATTTGTCTTAAATAAAGGATACTCTAATGTGATTGTGTTGATGGATAATTAAGCCAATGAGACTTTATTTTGAAATTCAAAATTTAAATCTCCCTTCTCTTTCTTCATGATGTTGAGACATGACTCTTGGAATGAAATGTGACCGTGGGAGTTAGATGCTTATAAATATGGACCTTTAGAAAAAAAAAAACTTTTCTCATTTCTTCTCACAAATACACAAAAGTATCTTTATCATCAAAGATACACATAAGGAAGAAGGAAGGGAGGAGAGAACAATTGGAAACAAGATCGAAAACTTGACAAGATCGACGTCATGAATCTGGATACGTTTTTACTACTTTTTTTTATAGAAACTGAAATAGTGTGAAAATTATGATATCAAGATCCTAAAAATGAAATTTGCTAACATTAGTCACACGAGAACATATTTGTATTTTTAACAAATACAATAACTATCATTGGATTCAACGGGATTCATTCTAGATATTATTACTATTTACATAATAGTATACACATAACAATTGATTTTGAGTTTTTTTATTATTGGATAAAAATTGTAATATCAAATCAAAACACAATTTCCATTTTTTAAACTTCAATAAAACTAATAGAATTTTTTTTAATTTGTTTTAACTATATCCTATCACAACAACATTTATTGCTTAAAATAAAATTCAGTAAAACCTCTATTACTGCACTAGTATGTCTATCTTTTTAATGTGCAAAGAAAAATTCTTAGTTCAATTTTACTTAGTTTATAGGATTTCAAAATATGCTTATTTTCGATTAAAATAGATAAAGAAATATTAACGAGTGTGTCCAGGACATTTTTTAAGAATCTTAGATAGGACCTATTTGAATTCCTTTTCAAAAATAGTTTTTAAATTTTCAAAAATTAAAAATTAAAAAATCTATTTGGAAAGCTAATTTTTAAAAATTATTTTCTAAAACTCTTTTTAGTTTTTCAGTTTTTAAATCTAAAAAACAAAAATAACTTTTGATATGTTTTAGTTTTTATTTTACTTTTCACTTTCCAACTCCTACCACTGAATTGAATACATATGGAAAATAGATTTTTTCTATAATTTTCATTAATGGCAGTTTTCGTAATTATAACCATAATTTTATTAATCTCTATAATTAATTTTTTCTTAATACTTTTCAGACATATATAAAACAAATAATATATTATCATCCATATAATAATAAGTTGTTATACCAAATACAAATAAAATAACTGTGTTTATTTAATTTTGAAAATATTTTTATTAACATTTTTTAAAAAAATATTAATAATTTATAAATATTAATAATTTTTTTTTTAAAATATTGACAAATTTAGATTTCCTCTCAATTTTTTATAACTTGACCTTTTATAAAATTACATATTTTTTTCATTTCAAAAATAATAAATATTTTTTTATTAATAATAATTGTTTAAGAAAATTGACCGATCATCAAATCGGTGGGAGTGTACTGGTTCATTGTTCGAACCATTTGATCATTAGTCGAATCGCATAACATAATCGGATTAAAACAGATAATTTGGTTGAATAAATCGGTATCTATAACAAAATTATATAGTTATTAAATCGTCGAATCGGGTGACCCGATCTCTAAAAAAATCACGACGGCTAAAAAATTATAAAATTTCAAAATTTCAAAATATCATAATTTTAAGAATTCATTCTTTAAATTAAAATTTTAAATATACACATAACAAAATAGTACAAAATACAAATATATATAAATTTTGAACAAAGTCTAATGAAAAAAGAAATTCAATAACAAAATAAATGTATCGTCTAATAAATTTAATTTTAAGGTGGAAAAGTTGTTCTAAATAAATTTTGAACAAAATCTCTTTATATTTTAATTTTATTTAAAAAAAGACTTATCAAAATGACGACATTTTGTCGGAGGAAAAAAAAGCAAAAATTTAAACAATTGATTCTCAATTTTTATCAGTTTTGGTCCATTCTGACCGATTCCCACAAATACAATACTTTAATAAATCCAACAATCAAACTATATCGGTGACTAATTCGATTCTCAATTCAATCAATTTGATCCGATGATTCAATCCGATTTTTAAAATCTATTACTTATTTTCCGATTGGAGTAGATAATAAACATGAATATTTAAAAAATAAAATGCTTCTAACTAAAAATGCTCTTACAATATTTCTTAGCAAAGTTGTAATTTTAATAATACTTAAATAATAAAACTAATTTAATAAGAAAAATTAATAAGAATTAAAAATTTCAATCATATTATAGTATAATAATTCATATTTCTTATAAAATTGAGGAAGAGAAAGTGATTAATTATAAACAAAAATAGTAATGATGAATGTCATGAAAATGATTTAAATCATTTGTTTGAAATTATGTGTCAATCTTTTATTATTAAAATAATATTTTATTAATTATATAATTAATATTAAAAAAATAGTTGACATGCATTCTTAGATCTTATAATAAATAATTAGTGACTAAATTATATTTATATTTATAGATAACGAAATATATTTTATTATTAATTAAAAAAAATTATTTATTTAAATATATTTTTAATCTCTTATTAAAAACAGTATTGAAAATTAAACTACCAAATAAATTTTTTCAATTTTCACATTTCAAAAATAATTTTTAAAAACTAATCTATCAAACAAATATTTTTGATAATTCTCTTCCTAAAAACACTCTTTAAAATTAGATTTCAAAAATAAATTTTAAGAATGAAAATCCAAAAGTGTTTCAAACAGACCCCTAAGTATTTATAAAAGTTTGCACAATAAATATATTAGAAATTAAACAATTTGACTTTTAAAAAAAATAATTTTTTAATATAAAATAACTTAAAGGGTGCCCCCGATAACATTGGTTAACAAGACCCTAAATTAAAATCATGATATAATATTTAAAGATAAAATTCAAACATATTTGAAAGGAAGAAATTGAGAATGAGAAATCATATATTTTTATAAGTGGAAAAAGCGTAACAGTAACCGAAGCAAAATGACATTAAATCCTATCATTTATATATGGTATGCTATCAATTGATTTTCTATTTTACATGTATTTGATTTGTTTATTTATTTTTATTTGTTTTCAATTTTATTGCAATCAATTATTCATTCTATATTTAATTACGGTTATAGTTGTGTATTCTTTGGCATTTGAGCTTTTACATGTATATTATTATTATGTTCTATTCATTAAAGGTTAAGCTCAAGACACAACAATGTCTAATAACTATCTTACCCAAATCATATCCTTTGACATCCCTAATGTAGAGTGTGTGTACTTTTAGTCTTATTCATGCTGATGTACTTATATATATATATATATATATATATATATATATATATATATATATATATATATATATATATATATATATATATATATATATATATATATATATATATATATATATATATATATATATATGCCAAGTAGTTATTGCCATAACATTTTCAGTTTTGTATAATAAGAAGAAATGGAACAATCACCTTGCATAAGAGTGAAAATTTCTTTCTGAAATTCTGAAATCCTGAGTACATCTCCATGATAAAAACGATCTTTCAATTCCTTCCATATATCTGAAGTTATTTCCATCCATAAAACGCTTTGTGAGATCTCAGAATCGACTGAGTTATTCAACCATGGCATGATCATGGTACTGCATCGATCCCATGCAATAGAGTCACGATCTTCATCTGGTGGTCGTGATAATGCACCATTGATGAAATGCAGTTTGTTCTTGGATCTTAACGACATTATCATGGATATTGACCAAGAATGGTAGTTATTAGCATTCAAAAAAGGGGTGACAAGAACAAGTGAGAGATTCTCATTGGGATGCATGAAGTATGGATTAAGTGTGTCATTTTGATATCCTTTATTTGTAGTGGAGATTGTGACGTTAGCATGGACAGAAAAAGAACTTGAAGAACCATCAGGAGACATGGTTGAAAAGAAAAATGGAGAAGATGAAGTGCAGAACAAGAAGAAAAATTGAGTTGTGAAGAAGAATGAGAAGAATGCAGCGATGAATGCAATGAAAACCTAGCCACATGTCGATGATACCATGTGAAACTACTAATCATGCACCATTGAAATAGAACAATAAATCTTGCATCACAAGAAAAAGAAGAAGAAACTTGTATATTATGAGAACTGAACTACATCATTACAAGGTATTAAGCATATATAGTTAGGTAGATTTTGTTACATCCTAACTAACTCTTACAACCAACTAAAACTACTTAACCAAGTAATGATATTAGTTGTAATTTGCACACTAAGAAAGTTCATCAAACACAATGCTCATCACGCTTAACACCAATTTCTAGACATGTAATCCTAAAAGTCATTGGTGGATTTAATGGTATTGATGGAGCCAATTAAGTTGAATAGCCAAGACCATATGAAGCCAATAAACTCATAGTCAAAAAACAGGTGTCAGTTGAACTCATGCTCTTGAAGTGTGAATAAGAAAGCATCTTTCAAGGATATTTGCATGAGTTGACCATCCTCCAACATCCTTTATCTTCAATATTCTAAATGAGAGTATATGAATTATTCAAGATGTGGGTGAGTCAACCTTAAATCTTCAAGAATGTTCCAACAATGGTTTTGAATGAAATCATTAACCATGGCGCTACTATTCATGTTTTGAATGTTAAAATGATTTGCAAGTCTAATGTCACACCAGTCATCATACTAGAAGTTGATTTTTTAACCATTACCCAAAATCCAAGTTAAGTTGTATTTGATGCTTCTCCAAACTAAAGTGTAAATATGATGTTTTATCATCTTGTTGTTTCTCATCACTTTATACTTAAGCAACCTAGCCCAACTATTTGAAGAATTTAATATGTCCTGGCAAGTCTTTAGGTTAAAAGCTTGGCTTATGGTATCACATACTAAATTCCAAGGCCTCCCATAGAAATAGGTTTACAACAAGTGTCTCAAGAACTTGTTACCAATTTCTTTTTATTCACATATCCACTTCATATGAAATTTCTCATCCAACTCTCCATGGTTTTGATTAGACTCTTGGGTCAGTTACAAACTTGGAGGAAATAAATGAGCATGCCATAAATGATGGATTTCACAACATGCACTCTTCTAGCAATTGAGATAAGAGAGGCCTTACAAGATGATAATTTAAATATTGGAAAACCCAAGTAGTGAAATGCAAATGTTCAAATGTTGAACCCAAGAGTTTGAGCCAAATTCAAGTGTCTAGTTCCGCTCATAGCACCAACAAAAATTGTTGATTTAAAAGCATTGCATATTTGACCAAAGCAGTCTGCATATCTCTTTAAGAGCTTACCATTTTCCTCTATGTATTTGGAGTTAGCTTTGTAGAAAAGCATGATATCATCCGCAAGGAGAGTGTGAAATGGAACTTTAAAATTTATAGTCCCTTTCATTGGCATGACTTAGTGGTCATTAACCAACTTAGAGATTCCTCTACTTAGCACATCTTCACCCAAGTAGAAAAGCAGAGGTGAAAAAGGATCTCTCTGCCTAACACCACTTTGACTGTGGAAGAAACCATTTTGATTTCCATTAATAAAAATTGATATAAAAGTTCAATGGATAATAATAATGATCCAAACGAATAATTTTCCACAAATTCCAAAGGAGTCCATGACTTTGAGAAGAAAGGTCTCGTTCAAAGTTTCTAAAGCTTTGGAATTTTCAATTTTGAGGGCCATATTACCACAAAAAATTATCCAATAAATTGACAGCCTCAAAGGTCAAACAAATAGAGTCCTTGATGTTACTGCCAAAACTAAAACCTTTTTTCTCCACATAAATGATGTTTGTCAGCACGATTGCAAGCCCATCAACAAGGATTTTGGATAAAACTTTGTATTTGAAGTTGGCTAAGGAAATTAGTTTGTAATGGTCTAGGGCATGAACATTATGATTTTTTTTGGAAATTAGGATGATTTAATTTGAGTTATAATGAGAAAGGATCCAATCCTCTACAAAGAATTGCGTGACTGGATTTATGACATCATCTTCTATATTATTCCACTAGGTTTGAAAGAAGTAAGCTCCAAATCCATTAGGTCTAGGGGTACCATATTTGTTTAGACTCCAAATGGAATTATTTATTTCTTCGTGAGAAGATATCAAATTGAGATGAGTATTTTCTTGATTTGTTACGTGTTTGGGAAGGTAATCTTCCATCATACCATTGTCCAGCAAAATAGTATATGAGTTAAAAAAATCATTCAAATGGTCAATTACATGCTCAATTATCTTGTCATGGTCTGATATTGTTTCACCCTCAATGTTGAGAGAAGCCAAAAGTTTCTTTATTCCAAACCTTCAGCCTAGATTTTAGGATTTAAAGATATTTTATCCAAGATAAACATAGGGTAACCCACCACCTTTGTGTCCCAACAAGAAGTGCTAAGGCTATGCCATTGCTCATGCAATGTCCACATTTGCATGAACTTGAATTGAGCAGCAAATATTGTATCATTTATGTCAAAGTTCAGAAGAACGAGATAATTATAAGATTGAGTTTTCACTGAAGTGATACAGGATAAGGTAGAGCACATGTCTAACAAACTGTGGTTACAAATAGTCTTATATAATATATTTTTATGTGTGAGCCTTGCCATGTCTATTATTACACCATGTGTAGGCCATGCTTGTGGTGGGAAGATGGATAATATGATTTGAGTTACACCAATTGAAGAAGTCTTCCATAGGTATACTAGCAGGTATATAAGACCCTCTATATTCATTATTGCCACTGATGAAATTGAAATCACACATGAGCACCAAGGAAAACCAAGGTTGTAAATTTGAAGGTTATCCTAAAGGTTCTTGCGATGGACATAATTAGTAGAAGCATAAGTTGAAGTCAAACTAAATTTGAAAGTAGATATTTTTATGATGAAGGAAACACTCTTGTTCTTCTTTCTCCTAGATCTGGCCTACGGAAAATTTTCAAATGTTTGGTCCTCATCGTATCATAAAAAACATTTGTCTCTGGTTGTTCCATGTTAACTTAGGAAACCTTAAGGAATTTTTTGTCCTTCTTATCAAAAATTTTCTTCCCCATATAATCCTTTTGAGTTTCATGCACATCCTCATCAGTAACCATTACCAAAATGTACACACACTCCTTATCAGAGTTTATTTTAGAATAATCAGTCTTGTTTTCCTCAATTACCACAAAGGGATACTTGGGTAGAGTTGCATATAATCTCTCATTCATCCCACTAGATTCACCAATGTTTTAATTACCTGCATTGTTCTTCAAAATATGGTTTTCTACCTGCCTCTTTAGACTTCTTGTTGATTGACACATAGATCCTTTTTATCGTTCCTCTTTTTGATCCTTTTCATGTTCTTTGTCCTCTTTGATGTTGATGTTTCTTCTGTTGCAAGTCATCATAGAATGACCAATGCAATAGTAGAAATTGCAGAATTCATAAATTTTCAATATTCAATATCAACAAAAAAAATAAAATCTTATCCTTTTCACCAAGATCTTATATCTTAACTCTTTAGTTAAATCCAAGTTTACCAAAACTATACATACAATTGCAAAGACGATTCTAGGCCTCCAGTGTTCTTAAGACAACTCATGAATCTCACTTAATCAAAGGGTGGGCCTACTTATATGAGAGCACTTTCCATTCTGACCATATTGTCTTAGACAGAGATAGTCCCTAACAATTCAGGATCTACCCAACGATATTGGTCTGCATCAGTCAGTTCCACAAGGTTATCACGCTCCTAGGATAATGTATTTCCTTAGCCATCGAGTATCGAGCAGTGCCAACCAAGGAGGGAAGTTTGATTCTGAATTTTAATATGATATTTGATATTGATCTCGTTAGAATCCTGTGCATGTATAATCCTATAAGACCTAATAAAGTGACGAGTCCTCCACTTATCTTGGGATGTAATCTCTATGTTTCATACGAGTTGGACAGATGGGGGAAATATATGAGTTAACCCTAGGGAAGTAGAGGTAGCATTATTTGTTTGGTTATCATCAATGGATTTTCTAGCACTCTCATCATAAAACCATGAAAAGACTCATCATAGGAAGTTTTATCAAAAAAGGATTCATTAGAAGCATCGTCAAACGCAAAACTATTAGAGATGACTACTATATTTGTGTTAGGGTGATTATTCATCTAGGAAGTAGTATTCAAACTATTTGACTTTTCTACCCCCAACAAATAACGAAGAGTCACCACTATCAAAGCTAATCTTCAATCCCATACGTTGATCATATATATTGGACATGACAAGTATAATGAAAATAACGAAAGAAGAGTTAAAGGCTATAAACGGTACTCGGAGGGAATGAGAGTTAGAGAAACGATGTAAAACAAAGGGAATGAAAGGATGATGATGATTCAAAAGACTTACTACTCCAACGGATAAAGAAAACAATGTAATCCAGAGTAATCAGAAGTTAAGGAAAAGAAAGATTGATTTCACAACGATAAAGTGTGTTTCAGTTTGTAATGGGAGCGAAAGACCCAGAAATCCAAGTTATCTTTATATAAGAGAAAATAGGGTGAATTGATCAATGATCAAGATGAAAAAGGAAATGGAGAGACAAAAGGCAATTGTTAAATCTTACCTTGGAAAATGCAACAACACTTGAATGCAATTGAGCACCCTAGAAGGGGGTGACACACCCTAACCTATGAAACTAGAGGCACGTGTTTGAAATTCATGTGAAACGTCTCAATGATGAAAAATACATTTAATCCACATGTTCCTCACTCATCTTACGACCGATTCCCTGAATTTTTTCATTTCCCTAAGGAAATCAACGCGACATTATGAGGTCGGCACCAACTTTGAAAGGCTTCTTGTTCTACACATCACGACAAGCATTTAGGGAAACGTTTTTGGTCCATCCACTAGCCCAATGAAGAAGAGGCCAATTTATCACTCCCAAAAAGGTTAAGCTCAAGACACAACAATGTCTAATAACTATCTGGCACATATATAAGTACATTAGCATGAGTAAGACTAAAAGTAAACACACATTCTACATTAGGGATGACAATGAGTATGATTTGGGTAAGATACTATAGTACCCATCTCTAAACCCTCAGTTTGAATAAATCTCCGTACTTGAGCCCATACACGCATGGGAACCATCCGTTAAAATATAAACATAATTTATATTTGATTTAACTTATATATATATATATATATATATATATATATATATATATATATATATATATATATATATATATATATATATATATATATATATATATATATATATATATATATATATATATATATATATATATATATATAATAGAAGTTATTATTGGAATGGAGGTTACACTTTGAAAGGATTGTGAAAAATTGCAAAAATCAACTTTGGTAATTATGCATATTTAAAAACTATAAATTTTTATTAATATTTTATTTTTTAATTAAATAAATTATATATATTTTAAAGGGTAAATTGAGAATGAAAATAGGTCAGTCGAAAACCACCTATCCCCTTTATATATAATAATAATTATAGATTCACTAAATTTCAACCTTTCAATATTACCCTTATCAAAGATTGAAAGAATTTTACGAAACACACGTTATATCATATGTAAAGAATATTTACATGGTTAATTTTAATATTTTATTATAACTGAAGTTTTATTCATTAATTAAAATCAAAATTTTATTTTTTTTACTAATTAGAACAATAAGTATGTATTTATATGCCAATTAAAAATAGATTTTATGATTGTACCAAAAATAACTTTCTAACCTATTAGTATTAAGATAAGAATTGATCGAATGTTTAAAAATATTTGTCACATTTATTATAACCTTAATTGTATTGTAAAAATATACTTGATAGGTCATAGAAATTAATAAGCTTTATCATATTTGATTAAGTAATTGTGAATTCATTTGATCTACATTTACAATAATAAAATGATTAGGATATTATTTTGATGTTTTTAATTTTTTTGTATATATTTTTTAAACGAGATAGAATATTGCCAAAATGAAAATTAAATAAAAAAATACCCATTTATATTTGATTAATTATGTTTCCATTGTAGCAACCGTAAGATCACATTAGCAACCTGTGTACACTCCCTCCCTGCCTTTTTCATGTCCTAGTGTTAGCTCATATTTTCGACGCCCATTAAGAATTATCAAAATTGAAAATCATATGTACAACTGCTTTTCAACCAGGAAGTAGTATTCGACCAGCTGGGGTTGATTCGACTGGGCAAGGTTGATGAAGATCAACATATAGTTGAGACTCCAGAAGAATCTCTTGAAAAAAACCGATGAAAACGGTTTTCGACCAAAGATTCAAAATTCAAATAAGGGAGCGAACTTCGCCCTTCTCAAAAACCGTTGAGAGTACATGTGAAGCATAGTAGATAATTGCGTACATGGAAGACGCCATGTGTCTCAACGTGATTGAAGAACCATCAGAAATGGTTATCACGATCCAATATAAATATAGGGTCTTAGTATTAGAAAAGTGTGTGTCAAAGTATGTACAAAAACCTATAAATTTACCAAGTACTCATGTGAAGAAGAATCGTAAATCACAGAATGTACGTTTGTTTACACCATTGTTAGTTACTTCAAAGTAATACAAAATTATCTTTACTTTTTGTTACCAGAAATACCTTTCTTTATTGTTTCATTTCAAACACTCTTCTTTTCTTCGTCATTTACAGTCCTTTACAATTTCCTTGCTTTCAGCATTTACTTTTGTCAATTGTTTATCATTACAAGTCCTTTACCTCTCATTCATACCAACCCTTTTTATTCAATTTCTAACTCTAATTTTGCGCTTATTATTGGAGTGTTCATTATTACAAAAACTCATTTTCAAAACAATTAACACATGTAGGATCAATCTGACCGATCCTGTGAGTAACCAAATTTAGAAGATCAGTGATTGTTTACCGATTTTTTAGGTAAATTGGCACGCCCAGTGGGACCAGTGCTAACATTATGAATTGTGTGCAGTTATGGTTGTTAAGTTTTTTTTGGGAAAAGATTCATTGTATGTTATTAAGAAGTGGTAAAATAGCCATAAACAACGATTAGAGAGAGAATCCCATACGAGGATGGAGAATGTGAATGCGCCAGATACCCAAAACTCTCAAAATCCATCAACCAGTAACATAACGCCCCTTTCTTCTTTGATAGAGGCAAACACGGCCAAAACGCATGTGTCTGAAGTAGTTCTGTCTATGGTGAGTTCGATGCCTACGCATTCGATCTCCCATACTGAACCAATTTTAACCTACATTGGGCCTAGGGGACCTCCTTATACTCCCCCACCAATTAGAGATATTCCAAATAGGTTGTTGGTACCCCCTGGTTTCTCAATACCATTTGGTAGTCGAGAACAGTCGTATGGAATGCCAACTTCAGTAATGGCCAATTTACAGAATGTTGGTTCTACTTTTTCAGAACCAGTGGTTAACATAAACTCTCTAGTGCAAGGATTTGGGGTTAACATGGGTCGAACTAACCAATCTTCAGGTTTGAGACACCCAACACAACTACCTACTCTTACCAATAACTCTGCGGCAGCATGGAGGCAACAGATGGATGAAAGCAACCATGAAATGGTTCAAATGTTGACTCAGACTTTGACCACTGTGCTGAATCCTCTGATTCAAAATACGACTCAGTCGAATCAACAGATGACAACACAAGTGGCACGAATGTCTCAATTCCTTGGTGTACCTCAGCACGAATGACCTCCTCCTAGAGATTGGGTAAGAGAAAATTAAGAGGCCACTTTTGAAGATAACCTCACCATTAATCAGATTCCACAAAACCAAGGGGGAGTAGCAGTACCCCCTAGGATCTAACCACAAATACCCAGGGAACCAAGGATATTAATGGTGAATAGGAACAAAAATGTTGATGATATCATATGGCAAGTTCGACATGATGATGTGCCAGCATATAATAATCTAGCAGCTATAGTCGAAAGAATTATGGTTCGAAATGGGGTAAATTTCGGCCTTAGAAGGCGAAATTATACATCACCTTTGTCAGAGTATATCTTGCAGGAAAAAGCACCCCCTAGAACCAAAGTCCCCAAATTCACCAAGTTTGTTAAGGATACCACTGAGTCCACTGTCGAGCACGTGGCTAGATATTTAATTGAGGCTGGAGATATATCAAACAATGAGATCCTTAGGATAATTTTTTTTCAAAGTTCTCTCAAAAAGAATGATTTCACATGGTTCACCACCTTGCCCCAAAGTTCGATCCACACTTGGAACCAACTGGAAAGAATGTTCCATGAACAATTTTACATGGGGAAAACGAAGATAAGTTGAAGGAGTTAGCTTGTATCAAGCGAAAGTTCACTGAGCCAATTGATGACTATCTAAATAGGTTTCGATTACTCAAAGCTAGGTGTTTTACGCAAATACCAGAGCATGAACTGGTCGAAATGGACGTTGGGGGCCTCGACTATTCAATTAGAAAGAAATTAGATACTCAATACCTAAGGGATATGGCCCAATTGGCTGACAGGGTTCGACAGTTGGAACGTTTGAAGGAAGAAAAGGCTAGGGAAAATAAAGGTAAAAGGGTAGCTTATTACGATTTTAGGAATGATGATGAAGGTTCATGTCATGGACTTTCAGACTTCGACGACAATGAGATTGACTTTGCTTAGTTGATGTAAGGGCCACCATATGCGTGCAAAGTTTTAGCACCTTCGAATGGGAAAAATCCTGTCGAACCTGAAAAGAGTGATAAATTTCCTAAGAAAATTTATATGTTCTGCGTTATAAAATGTGACGAAATTTTTGACTTATTAGTCAAATGATAGTTCCTCCGGGTGCTAAAGTGCCCCCTTTAGAGCAAAGAAAGAAAAGAGGGTTTTGCAAATACCATGGTTTTTTTGATCATAAAACGTCTCAATGTTTTATTTTCAGGGATCTTGTGCAAAACGTCATCCAGGAAGGAAGACTCAAGTTCGGAGACAAAACACGGAGCCAGATGAAGATCAACTCTGATCTGCTACAAGTAGTTAATGCCCATTATACTGAACCAGAAGAAGTGAACCTTATTGAAGTCACTGATGATTTCAACATGACTGAAGTCACTAAGGACTTCGTCAAGGGACCTGTTATGGACAGGGTTCATGAATACTTCGAGAAAACGCCTCTTGATGATTTCACTCAAAAGGCTGCAGGAGATATCACCTATAAAAATGTTGAAGCCTCCAATGCTGAGGACGCTGAAAGTTCAAAGTTAATGATGATCACCAAAGAAACCGCTGGTGATTTCGTTCAGATGGACAAGGCCACTGAGGGCCTTCAAATACAATTCCAAAGGTTGAATATTGCTGAGGATATCCACATGAAGGTCAATATGGTCGAGTTATCTCAAGAAACCTCTATGGAGGTTGTCGCATCCGCGAAAATCAACCGGCGAGACTCGAATAAAAACACAACACAGAGCCGCCACTGCGCGTTATTTATCCCAAAATAGGGAAAGGAAACGCTCAGAGAAACCTGGAAAGGAAATGGTCTTGCGACCAAAGAGAAAGGGTAAGGGAGTCGGTTACGCAAGGGGAAGGTATTAGCACCCCTCACGTCCGTCGTACTCGACGGGATCCACGTTCTAAAATAAAGAATAGGTTGCTAAAACATCACACACACACACACAGGGAACACAGGTGGGGTTAGGAGAAGAGAGCTCGATAGGACATCGCGTCCTATGCCTACATATCTCGTCTGGAACGAGAATCAGAGCCACTGTAGTTCGGCTTACGCACGCCAAACAACACAAAACGCACAAACAGATGGCAAACATGGAGCCCGACAACCACTTGATGGAATTACGTCAGCATCCGAACCAAAACGCACAAAACGGCAAACGTGGAGCCCGACAGCCAATCACTGGGCTTACGTCGGCATCCGAGCCAAACACACAGTCAGATAACAAGTAAACACACACAAAAAAGAAAAAGGTTGCCCGGAGTGGTCTCGCACGACCACCTGCCTACATACCTCGTCTGGAACAAGGATCAGGGCGATGTAGTTCCCCCTAAAGGGAAAGAAAATCTAGCCAGAAACCGAGGGAAGACACACTACCAGGGAGCTGGACTCGAGCCTAGTGTTGTCATGCATCGTTACCCTACGTTGAGGTTTCTACCTACTTGCACAACTGCAAGCTACTCCTATCCAGGAAGAAAGCAAGCATACAAGCATACAGGCATCAAGCATTTTAAACAACCATGTCAAACAAATATTCACAAAGCACACACTATAACCAATCAAGTGGGCTCAAACAATGGGTTTGACTGCCGAAGCAAGTCGTCTGTACAGGCTGTGTTTGCTCTTAACCTTGCCATTACGAGGCTAAGGTGAAGCAGATGAAAAGGTGAAGTGAGGATGAGACCTCACAACTCTTATCCCTGTCCAGGGAGAGCTTCTGAACAAAGGAGCGTGGGTCCAGAATGGAGGGACCCTTCTACGCTCAAAGACTCTGACTCGATTGTGCAACAGCACAGGATCTTGGGTTTGTGTCCCAATGCGTCAACACACAGCCGTGTGAGCAGAGGGACGACTCACAGAATAGTGGGGGATAGATTGCATATCCCTTGGCTTCCACCAATTGCCTTGATTAAGGACTTTACCTGCTTAGGCACAAAATAAACAATCACAAACATCGCCTCTTAAGGAGGACTTCAGACAGTTTGCCCGGTCAAATAACAGACCGGGTCTCCAGACTACATGAAGAATAGAAGTCCTACCTCAAGTGGTTTAAAAACCAAGCAGCAGCAAGCAAGTTCTTAAAAGAACTATGAGCAACTAAATGTACCTGAAAACAATCAAGTATCATCAGTACTCAGACAGACAACAATAAACAGCAAATGTTAATCAGTCAGACTATACAGATCAATGCACACAAAGGCAAGCTATGAGCTCAAGCTCAAGCTTCACAACCTACAAAACAAAGTTATGTTAGTGTACAAACATCAAACAAACTCAATTGAATTAACTTGATTCAATCTCCTTGAGCATTGTGCTTTTCATCCTGAAAAATCAAGCAAATGTAAGAAACTAGACCACTAGGCCAAGCCTAGGGTCCAAAAGTGACAAAAATGTCTCAACAGCAAGGGATATTCAACCAAACTCAAATTAATGTCAAACAAGAGCAAGTGCAATTGATCCCATGTTTATATCATTCACCATATTCATTTCATGACCAAAACAAGTCAAGCTAGGTCAAACACAACATCAAAAGTCCAAACAGAACTATTGCATTCAATTCCATATCAAAACAATTCCAAAAATCCTCAAATAATTTACACCTAAACAGGACATATTCAAGGTATAGCATGTCAATTTTCAGCTCAATTGGACAAAAGGAACTATGTCAATGAAAATCAAGAAAAACAGACACAATTATATGATCCAAACCATAGCATCAACACATGCATTCACTTTAAAAATTCATAAATCAATGAAAACAATAAAGAAATGAATGGGACCAAAAGCATCATGTCCTATCATGTGTCTATAACCAGCATACCAAATTTCATGTTCATTCAATACCATATGAGTATTTCATAAAGATAATACCAACCTCTGTCACACAAGCTTGCATGTTTGACCAACAGAGATGAAAAATACCAATCAAATTGAAAATGCAATGGAAAAATCCAGAAAAATTCACATAGCATCTCAACATATCAACAATCAATCATGTAAAATTTCACTCCATTTCAACAAACATAGGCCAGGCAAATAATTACATGAAGATGACCTAATTAGGTGTGACACAAATTGTCACACCTAAGTTCAACAAATCATATCTCACACCACAGGTATCAAAAATCCACAAAATTTACATGTAAATCACCATTGACATGTCTACAATCACCACAAAAATTTCCAGGAATTTATTTTTAAGTATGAGGATTTCACATTAAAAATGGTAGAATGTGCACAAAAATGACATAGGTCAAACATGCCTAAGCAAAGTCAATAATTCACCATGCACAATTTCTAAAAATAAGTCAACAAAATTCTAGAGAGAAAAAGGAAGTCAAGGAAAAAATTCACATATTTTCCTGATCATTTAATAATATTTCATGAATTTTTTAAGATTTTTATGATTTTTACTAATTTATTTGAATTAATATAAATTAATTGAATCTCATTAATGGCACAATGGTAATTGTTGGAACAGTGGCGCGGGAAACGTCTAGTTGAAATTTTCAAACAGAAATTCGGATCAAATGCCAATTATTTTCAGAAAATCTCTCTCTTCCTCACGCGTTTTCCAGAAAAGCAATAACATGAAGAACACAAAATCTCCACCAAAATTCGCGTGCGTATGACCGTTGAAACCGTCTCACTCTCAAGAACTCAAATATCAACATGATTTTCACTAACTCTTCCTATATCTCTCGAATCGACGAAGTTAGGGTTTGGCAACATACTTTCAAATCAAGATATCTTAACCTACGTTTCATCATAATCAAAACTAAGCATAGCATTGGATTCTACATTGAATGACCTTTCAAACGCATACAATAATTGGCAAAATAGCGAGATTCGAAATTTGAGCACCTTGATATAACAGTGATGATTTCGATGATCTTTGCGCATGGAAGTCCAAAACAGATGAGGAATGATGATGAGGAAGGTGCCTGGAGTGCTCGAGTTCAATTGAAACGACTTCTATGAGAAGAATTCTGGATTCACCATTGATGAACACTCTTTCAACAGCCACGATTTATGAGGATTTGGATGCTCCTTTTCCAAAACAGTTGAGGTAGAAGATGAATAGAGATCAACACAAAAAGAATTTCGAGAATTGATCAAGAATTGAGAGAGTTTCAAAAGATTGAAGTTCTATGTGTTCTTGAGAGAATGTGATGAATCTTGAGAATTTTGATCTAATTTTGGGAATGGTGATTTTCTTGTTATGATTTAGAGATGATTAAGAATATATACTCTTGCTTAATCCATGTTTAACCACTCTAATTAACCAAATGCCAAGTGATTACCAAAAATGTCATTTTCAAGCTAGGGGCAAAATTGAACTTTCACATGCCAGCTCATGACAGCTCATTGCCACCTCACACACCTCCTAAACACCTGTCATGAGCTATTGCCATTTGTCTCATGTTCATTGGACATGTATTTTAGAATTTCCACATGTGATGGCTATGTCATATATTTTCAAGTTCATTTTAAAAGCCAATTTCCAAACCATGAAGCCTTGGCATGTTATGAATATTCCAACAAGTTTCAAATGCCATTTGTGAAGTGTTGCAAAAATCCCCATCCAAAAATTCCCATTATTTCTCATTTTGGACAATTTTGCCCCTGGTTCATTTAACTGTCCAGTTGAAATTTGACTTTTTGCATTGACCATTTTTGAAGAAATCCAATTATGCACCATGAAAGTACATGTCAAATGGAGTTTGTGCATATAAAGAACATCCAATTTGGACACTCCATGTGGAAGTTATGCCCTCCTGATTATGGGTCATTTCTGAAATTCACTGGACCATAACTTGCCAACCATACATGGGATTTTCAAGTTCTTGGACTTTTTGGAAAGGTGAGAACAAGATCTACAACTTTCATGTTGAACAAATTTTCATTTGAAGCTTCCTTGGACATTTAATTTTGAGGTCAAAAACTTTCCATTTTTGGAAACTTCCATTACAAGTCACTTTCTATTTTTGGCAGTTTTTGTCCTGACTTGATTTCCTTCATTCTTGAGCTTTGAAATGTCAAATAACACTTGTTTCAACATGAATGAAGTGTATCCAACTCATTTCCTCCTCCAAATCCATAAAATCATGCACAGTTGACCTTAGTTGACTTTTTCAACTGATAGATGAATCTGGCAATGCATTGCTCCAACTGAGCCCCAATCTCCTGATGAAATGGCTCAAGGGTGAAACCCTAGCCTAAATTAGCTCAAAATAATCATATAATGAACCCCATAGCCATCATATACCCCATCTCCTGATTATGCCCTGACTGGCCCAATGCAACTGATTAGGGTTGACCAGTGGTCAAAACCCTAATCTCAAGGAATCAGCTTCAACACTTGATGAAATCAAACCATGATGATGATGATGTATCATTGTAATCAAGATGAAGACCAATATCCTTTGAGAACTATGAAACCCTAATTTGAACTGCCCCATCCTCAGATGGCCAATGATCAGTCAATAAAACCCTAGCTTGCACATTGACTTCCTCATCTTCTGAACAAGACTTGGGAGGATGACTTGCACAATGTAACCACATGATATGCAATATGCAATGCCTAATGACCTAAAAATGTATGTAATATGTTAATGCTAGTCCCAAGAGAGGAGGGCAAATTTTGAGGTGTTACAGCTGCCCCTATTCAATCCACTGTGAACCTGTCGATACGAATAGCCTCGGCTGTCGGATGATCAGGATGAAGAGTGATTGAATACCAAGAACAAACGAACAATTTGCACTCTGATGGGATAATAATTAACAATGCCTGTCAGAATCGGCGAAGAACACAATCTTGAAAAATCCGTCTGAAACGGAGAAAATCGGCCTGAACCGAAACAACAACGTCGACCTGGATACCAAAATAAATGGTAACGCAGGGATAACCATGGTCTGAACACCACTCATCCGCTCGGGATTATTATTCTTCCTTCTTTTTATGCTTTTCTTGAACCCCGAAATTTTCTTTATTTTTCATTTTCTTGAACCCCAAGATTTTCTCTTGCGCAAATGATCCTCGGATCACCGCATTTGAACCCCGCTCTTCTGTTTGCCAAAATAATGAACCCCATTCTCCGATTTGAACCCCAGTCGCCTGACGATAACTCGCGATCGCCAATATGAACCCCGTTCTCCAGAAAATGCCGCAACATCTCCCTTTCTCCATTTGAACCCCATCTCCAGAAAATGCCTCAACATTTCTTTTCTCCATTTGAACCCCAGAAAATACCTCAGTATCTCCTTTTCTCCATTCTCTCGTGATAATTCCGCTGGCAACGTCGGAAATAACACCAAACCACTCTGAGGGCGACATGTCAGAGGGTAAACCTTCACAAAGGAAGGTAACATGTATATCTCTTCCTCAGAAGACACCTATAACGACCTCCATCGGCCTCAGTCAGAGTCTAAGGTGACACATGAACAGAAGGTAATCCTGAGGACCTCATCCCGGATATAATCTCCAACTCCAATCTTCATTTGAACCCCAGAAAATACCTCAGTATCTCCTTTTCTCCATTTGAACCCCGAAATTGCGCTGATCGCGTAACATCCTCTGATTTTATTTCCATCTCCGTCCGATGGAAACATTTCCTCCAATATCGCACTACTGGGGAACACTGCTGATCTGACGTCATGATGCTAAACTCCTCAGAGTAACATCTTCACCATTCGGCGAAACAAAACTCCAAGCGGTAACCACGGCTTGAATTGCGCTGATTGCAAAACACTTTCCATCTCTGTCTGACGGAAAAACAAATCTCCTCCAGTATCGCACTATTGGGGAATATCTTCAATTCGACCATACGGCTAAACTCCTCGGAGTGACACCTTGCTGTCTGGCAAACCCACTTCTCAAACAGTAACCACGGCTTGAGACTAGCTTATGCTTGCAATATGATGCATGATTGATTTTTCTGCGTAATGCTCCATAATTATGGAAATGCTACGCGCTTTATTATTTTTCTATGCAATATGCTATGCTATTTTTTCATGATGAATGCATAAAAATAAAAACATCCCCCTCGAGGGACTCTTCCGGGGAACACGAGACACTCTACTGAGGAACTCGCCAATACTCCGATCTCCACCCTACTGGGGAATAACACTGCTGCTGGGAATAAGGCAACCCTTGCCGGGGAAGAACCTTCTTTGCACCCAATCCTCTCGGGAAACTACTGTGGATAAGCACCACCAACACTCTGTGGGGATACACCAGTCTTTGACTTGCTAGGGATAGCAATCCTGACTCTGCTTCGGAAAACCCTCACAGATACCTGACGACTTCACTAGGGAAATGCTCACAGATACTTCGCTGAGGAAATAGCAACCTCCAGGCTCAACTGGGGAAGCATCACATCACCTGCGGGGGATAACCATCTTGACCCTGCTAGGGAAACGCGTAGTACTCCGCTGGGGATAACCCATGCAATCCATAGGTAAAATCAACTCAGCTGGAAGTGCAAAAATCCGTCCGCTACGGGAACTTGTCCAATCCACTGGTAGGATGAACACTGCTGGAGATATATTTCATTGAAACCCGCTCCACTCGGGGAATAGCAACCTTCAGGTCTGGCTGCTGAGGAAACACCGTTGTAAACCTGCCGAGGATAACCATCTCGACTCGGCTGGGGAAATCCACAGACCTTGGATCTGCTAGGGATTTGGTCCTCTAATTCTGCTTGGGGATTAGCTGGGAAATGAGAAAAGTTGGTACAACACCCGTCGACTCGTCGAACCCTGGTATCCACCTCCCAATCTCGTATCAGCTTTCCACTTTTGAGAATTCCCAGACCTGTCTGGACCTTTTCTGCTCCATCATCTAGTATTCCAAGTCGCGCCGCGATCGACGGAAACGTATTCCCGGGAATCATATAGAAATCTCAATTTTCCGACTTTGAAGAGTCTTCTTGGTTAATTCCAAAGGTCGTCGGACGTCTCGTCGTCTCTCCGTTCCTTCTTCATGCACTCATCCCTGACCGGACTCTGCGGGGAATTACATACTCTCCAATTTTCTGATTTTGAAGAGTCTTCTTGATTACCATCAAGGATCGTCGTACGTCTCAACGTCTTCGTCATCCCTTCATACATTCGTTCCTGAGTGAACTCTCTGGGGATCTGTTACAAAGCTTCCGCGTCACAACCTGCAAGTGAGTGAAAATATCTAACAGTTCCTGCAAAACAGATCATTAGATAAAACCGTGCCCCAGGCGTGTCAAGATTTCAACACTTGGGTCACTCGACCTTCCAAATAAGATTTCAAGTTTTCAATCTTATAAACATGCATTGGAAGGAACCTGTATGTCTTAAAATGCAAAGTTCTTTATCAAAAATAATCAGACGTTTTTGCAATCAAAGCGGTAATGATAAACAAAAACAAAATTATTTGACTGAATGTGCATTTTATTGATTGGAAAAGTGTGGCTCAAATGAGCAATACAAAAGGAAGCAATTCCTGAAAAGAGGTAATTGCGCACAAAAGGAAAAATCTATCCTAATGGCAATGTGAAACCCGTGATCTCATCGAGTTCCAACTCGGTTACACCCCATATGTCCTCAGACTCTCCGTTCTCCCTGCCTTCTGAACAAGACGATTCCAACTGATCCCTACCGGGTATTATCCACGATGCTTTAACCAAAGCGCAAACGATCATGCTAGACGCAGTTATTCGTTTCAATCCCTCTTTTGCCTGGACCGCCCTTTAGGATTTTCAATCCACCGGGATACCCTTTTTTGCCCAAGCCGCCTTTTCAGGTTTTCGACTTGCCGTGTGTACATTTTTTCATTTTTATCCCTAATTTTTGCCCGAACCTTTCTTTCTGTTTTTTTGGTTCGCCGGGATGCCCATTTTTGCCTAGACTACTTTATTCTTTTCGTCCAGCGGGTCTCTTTATACGAAGTATTTTTTAACTGCGTCCGCATTCACAGGGGATGGAAAATCCTCACCATCCATGGTCGTCAACAACAAGGCTCCTCCAGAGAAAACCTTCTTGACCACGAATGGACCTTCATAATTCGGCGTCCATTTGCCCCTTCGATCGTTTTGAGGAGGAAGAATCCTTTTCAGCACCATATCACCCACGTGATATACCCGAGGTCGTACCTTCTTGTCAAAAGCACGCTTCATCCTTTGCTGGTACAACTGCCCATGACAGATGGCCGCTAGCCTCTTTTCCTCTATCAGGCTCAACTCTTCATACCGGGTCCTTACCCATTCAGCCTCTTGCAACTTCACGTCCATCAGGACTCTCAAGGAGGGAATCTGAACTTCCACCGGTAATACCGCCTCCATCCCATATACCAATGAGAATGGAGTTGCCCCAGTAGATGTACGCACCGACGTTCGATACCCATGCAATGCAAACGACAACATCTCATGCCAATCTTTATAGGTTACCACCATTTTCTGCACAATCTTCTTTATATTCTTATTGGCTGCCTCAACCGCCCCATTCATCTTCGGACGATAGGGAGAAGAATTGTGATGCTCAATCTTGAATTCCCGGCACAACTCTGCCATCATCTTGTTATTCAAATTAGAACCATTATCAGTAATAATTCTCTCGGGAACCCCATATCGGCAAATGATGTCTCTCTTGAGAAATCTGGCTACAACCTGCTTCGTCACGTTCGTATAAGAGGCTGCTTCAACCCACTTGGTGAAGTAATCGATAGCCACTAATATGAACTTGTGCCCATTCGAAGCTGTAGGCTCAATCTTTCCGATCATATCAATGCCCCACATAGCAAACGGCCATGGAGATGACATTAAGCTCAACGGATTTGGAGGCACGTGCACCTTGTCAGCATAAATCTGGAATTTATGACACTTCCGCACGAAGTTGAAACATTGGGCCTCCATTGTCATCCAATAATAACCTGCTCTCAGCAGCTTCTTCACCATTGCATTCCCACTGGCATGGGTACCGAACGACCCCTCATGAACCTCTTTCATCAATTGGCTTGCTTCTGCATCATCAACACATCTGAGCAAGACCCAATCAAAATTCCTTTTATACAACACCCCATCCTTATTCAGGTAGAACACCATGGCCAACCTCTGCAGAGTCTTTCGATCCTTTTTCGACGCCCCCTCAGGATATTCTTGCGTCTCAAGATAGCGCTTGATATCGTAATACCATGGCTTCTCATCATCAGGCGCTGTATCAACAGCAAACACATAAGCCGGTCTATCCAGACGTCCAACCTCAACACTGGGGAACTGATTCCACCTCTGCACCTTAATCAAAGCAGCCAGAGTAGCCAAAGCATCTGCCAAAGGATTCTCCTCTCTGGGCACATGATGCAACTTCACCTTGGTGAAAAACGTCAACAATCTCCTCGTATAATCTCGATACGGAACCAAATGAGATTGATGCGTATACCATTTCCCGTTAACCTGATTTATCACCAGAGCTGAATCTCCATATATGACAAGGTTCTTGATTCTCAAATCAATCGCCTCTTCAATACCCAATATACAAGCTTCATATTCAGCTACGTTGTTGGTGCACTCAAATGTTAGCCGGGCAGCAAAAGGAATATGGGATCCTTTCGGCGTAACCAAAACAGCACCAACACCGCTTCCATTCACGTTAACGGCCCCATCAAACATCAGAATCCATTCGGATTCAGGGTCAGGCCCCTCCTCCGGGATTGGTTCCTCACAATCTTTCGATTTGAGAAACATGATGTCCTCATCAGGGAATTCAAACTTCATCGGTTGATAATCATCAATGGGTTGCTGGGCGAGGTAATCAGACAATACACTCCCCTTGATTGCCTTCTGAGAGGTATACTGTATATCATATTCAGTCAAGATCATTTGCCACCTCGCAACCCGTCCGATCAATAAAGTGGTATGAACCAACATGTACTGCCTTAGTCGGCGAGCAGCCCAGACCAAAGCACAGCAAGTTTTCTCGAGCAGTGAATATCTTGTTTCACAGTCGGTAAACTTTTTGCTAAGGTAGTATATGGCATGCTCTTTTCGACCAGACTCGTCATGCTGCCCCAATACACACCCCATGGACCCCTCGAGGACTGTCAGGTACAGAATTAACGGTCTTCCCTCCACAGGAGGCATCAGAATCGGAGGCTCCTGCAAGTACTCTTTTATTTTTTCAAATGCCGCTTGGCAATCATCATTCCACCTGACCGTTTGATCTTTTCTTAACAACTTGAATATTGGTTCACACGTGGCTGTTAGATGAGATATGAACCGTGAAATGTAGTTCAATCTACCTAAGAAACCACGAACCTCTTTCTCTGTTCTCGGTTCAGGCATTTCTTTTATTGCTTTTACCTTTGCAGGATCAACCTCGATTCCTTTCTCACTTACAATGAACCCCAGCAATTTACCGGACCGCACTCCGAACGTGCACTTGTTCGGATTCAACCTCAGTCTGAACTGTCTCAGCCGGTCGAACAACTTGGCCAAATCTACCAAATGCCCCTCTTCTGTTTGGGACTTCGCTATCATGTCATCAACATAGCATTCAATTTCATGATGAATCATATCATGAAACAAAGTCACCATGGCCCTCTGATAAGTAGCACCGGCGTTCTTGAGACCGAATGGCATCACCTTGTAACAAAAAGTGCCCCATGGTGTAATGAACGTTGTTTTCTCCATATCATCTGGCGACATTTTGATTTGATTATAGCCAGAAAAGCCATCCATGAAGGAAAACACCGAGAATTGAGCTGTATTATCTACCAACACATCAATGTGAGGTAGTGGAAAATCATCTTTTGGACTAGCTCTATTCAGATCTCGGTAGTCCACACACATTCTCACTTTCCCATCTTTCTTCGGGACTGGCACAATGTTTGCAACCCATGGCGGATAATTAGTGACAGCAAGGAAACCAGCATCCCACTGCTTCTGCACTTCCTCTTTAATCTTCATTGCCATGTCAGGTCGAGTTCTACGCAACTTCTGCTTCACTGGAGGACAATCTAATCTCAATGGTAGCTTATGCACAACGATATCGGTATCCAACCCTGGCATATCCTGATAAGACCAGGCAAAGATGTCGACATACTCTTTCAACAGTGCCACCAATCTACTCTTTACACTTTCCTCTAAAGCAGCCCCGATTTTCACTTCTTTCTTGACCTCGTCGGTACCCAGATTCACGACTTCAATCGGCTCTTCATGCGGCTGAATCACCTTCTCCTCTTGTTTTAACAATCTGGCTAATTCCCCTGGCAATTCACAATCTTCTTCGTCTTCTTCCTCAGCAAGATAGATCAGATTGTCGAAGTCATACAAGGGTGTAACAGGATTGTTATCAATGAGATCCGGGGAGGAATCGCATCTGCATGAATGTTGATTCATGCATTGCTTTAGAACCGGTGTGACAAATTGAAAAAGAAAAATGAAAACATTGCCATTTTTATTTTGTTTTTATTTTAAACTGCAAAAATAAATGAAAAACAGAGAACACCGCTTTTAACTGAAAAACATCCTTTATTGATGATGCAAATTTGCAAATTTAAACATGAGGTGGCCCTTACAATGGACCATGACGTGTCGGGCAACACGCATGGCTTTCATGCATATAAAAATGAAAACAAGAAAAATATTACTCTTCAAGGAGAGTGACCCGGATGATCTCTTCGGCCTTCCAGTTCTGGATTTCCATCCCTGGTGTGCACGGCTTTATCCATTGGTCAATATCGCAGTCACTATCGGTATCTTCACCCATCATACAGACGTGATCCGGATCCAGCATTCTGGCACTTGTGAATGTGACTGACGTACGACGTCCTCTTCCTTGTCCTGAGCCTCGGCCCGGTTGATATCCAACCCCAAATTTGTCTTTCTTCTCAGGGATCTCCATCATTCTGCCCCAACCAGGAGCCTCTCCACTCTTAACCACTTCAGCAGCCTGCCTATATGAAGCGATGGACGGTTTCTCTTCTTCCTGCTTAGCAAACAGGGCATTCTCTACCTTAACAGTTTCGAAAGCCTGACTGGGCGTCTCCCAGATTTCGCCGTCCATCTCCACGTACTTGAAAGAAGACAGGTGCTTGACAAAGATGTCTTCTTCTCCACAAACCGTGACGACCCGACCTTCCCAGATATATTTTAGCTTCTGGTGCAAAGTCGAAGTAACTGCTCCCGCAGCATGGATCCATGGACGACCCAACAAGCAACTGTATGCCGGCTGAATGTCCATGACGTAGAAAGTCGACTTGAACACCTCAGGTCCAATCTTCACCGGCAATTCCACCTCCCCGAACACGACCCGTTTTGACCCATCAAACGCCCGCACTATCAAATCAGTCGGGGTCAAAATCAGCCCATCACAGTTCAGCTTCGCCAAGGCTTTCTTTGGCAACACATTTAAAGAGGAGCCGGTATCAACCAGCACATGCGAAAGCACGGCTCCTTTGCATTCCATCGCAATATGTAGTGCCCTATTATGATTTCTGCCGTCCACTGTCAGGTCCATATCCGTAAAGCCCAACCCATGGCTAGCATGCACATTGGATACGACCGTCTCCAGTTGATTAATAGTGATCTCCTGAGGAACATACGCCTTCTTCAAAATTTTCAATAAGGCCTCCCTATGCCCCTCTGAGCTCAGCAACAATGACAGAATTGAGACCTTGGAAGGAGTCTGCTGCAAATGATCCACCAGTTTATACTCCGACTTTTTGATGATTCTTAAGAACTCTTCAGCCTCATCATCAAATTTGCTTTCCGACCCTGCAGGCGCCGGTGTCATCACAGGAGTATCACCATTATCCACCACAGCCTTCCCTTTCGCCCTGGCTAAAGCCTCGGCCTTTTCTTTTTTATCTTTTTCTTCCTCCCCTCTCCTCAACGCATCAGGAGCAAACAGCCTCCCACTGCGAGTGAAACCGCTGGGACCGACATTATCCACCTTTAGCACGGTGGTTTCACTTGCAGCCTGCTCTTCCCACTTCTCCCCGTTACAGTATACCTCCCCACCATAATGCCATGGCACGGCATCATCTTTGTCGTAGGGAATTGGCCCGGGTACCGTGATGGTAACTGGAGCCTCCTCACTAAGGTTTGACAAATCCACCGGGTCGTAATAAATTGTTATGGTGGAGACCTCCTCTTTTCCTTTATCAGCCCTCTCAATCAGGATAACCCCTTCGTCCATTAGCCCTTAGACACACTTCCTCAGAAGCTCGCAACCGTTGACAGAATTAGTGCACTCAGCACACACGTGACCACAGCCCGGATAAACCCCATTCTTCAACAACTGCCTCTTGACCTCAGCCAGAGGCGTCTTCAGCTGATCAACATCAGACAACCCAACTCTATTCTCCGCAGAAATGGCGTTCACCCCCCTCTGACCATGCGCAGGCATGGGATTTGCATTGACGTTGGGAGATGGTGCAAAATTAATTGCCTTGGAATCCACTAAATCCTGAACTGTGTGCTTAAAAGCTTTACAGTTCTCAATGTTATGCCCAGGCGCACTCGAGTGGAATTCACACTTGGCATTCTCGTCATAACTGGCTGGCCTTTGGTCAGGTCTCAAAGGTGCCAGAGTTCTGGTTTGCACGAGCCCCAAATCTTGCAACTTCTTGAACAAGAAGGCATAGGTCACCGGGGGCCTATCAAATTGACGATCCTGTGCTCTGCCCCTGACCTGATAACCAGCCCTTTGCTGCCTCTGCTGAAAGGGTTGTCTCTGTTGCTGTTGCTGCTGTTGTTGCGGTGCAGATTGAGGCTCAGCAGGGATAGTTACCGCAACAGTGTGCTGGAAGTAACGGTCCCTACTGGGTCCACGTTGAGTATAAACGACACTGGTGTCTCCTTCCTTCTTCCTCTGCCCGCCATTACCAAACGGTTTTTTAGACCCCGAAGAAGAAGCAGACGCATTACCCTGAATCTTACCCAGCTTCAACCAACTTTCTATCCTTTCCCCTACCACCACAATGTCAGAGAAATTGGTGACAGGACAACCCACCATCCTTTCCGCAAACGGCCCCTGCAGGGTCCCCATAAACAAATCTGACATTTCGCAATCAACAAGCGGAGGTTGAACTCTCGCAGCCAGTTCTCTCCATCGCTGAGCATATTCCTTGAATCCTTCATTATTTTTCTGAGACATACCCTGCAGCTGGGTACGACTCGGAGCCATGTCAGCATTGAACTGGTACTGCTTGAAGAAAGCATCCCCAAGATCCTACCAATTCTTTATATCGGACGATTTCAATTTAGTATACCACTCCAGGGAGCCTCCGGACAGGCTGTCCTGGAAGAAGTACATCCACAATTTTTGGTCCATCGTGTATGCAGATATCTTGCGGACAAAAGCTTGTAAGTGCGTCTCTGGGCAAGAACTCCCGTTATATCTGTCAAAATTGGGCGCCTTGAATTTCTGTGGGATCACAATCCCCTCTACCAGCCCCATATTCGACATATTGACCACCCCAGGAGTGGCGTAACTCTCCAAGACCTTGATCTTCTCAGCCAGCAGCTGGATCTCCTTATTCTGAGGTGGAGCATTATAAGGAACAAACAGCTCGTTCTGCATCGAGAACTGATCAGCCTCTCTATCTTCCTCCTGGTCTTCGTCGAACCCATAAAACGGAGGCACAAAATTGTCTTTCATATTCTGACCCGGCCCCGGTTGACCAGCAACACCGCTGAAACCACCAGCATTATTCACCAGACCGACAGTTGTTCTCTTGCCGCCGTCTCGAGATCCCTGCCCCTGGTTGGAGACTCCATCCAGGTTGACCCCATTGTTTGCTGCAGAAACCCGCTCGAGTTTCTCAACTTTATCCGCCAGAGCCTTCTGACCAATTGTGAAGCCTTGCATTATATTGATCAGCTCGTTCATCTTGTCTTTCAGTTCGAGCATATCTGCACTGGGAAGTTCCATGAGTCTGGGAGTATTTCTTCTGGTGTAATATCTGTGAGGGCGTGTCGAGTGCAAAGGTACCGTTCTACGAGCACGAGCAATGATTCCTGTCACAAACAAGCACGTTAGTAACAAACACCTGCAAAATAAAGCACAGTTATTATGATCAATGCATGGATGCAGTGTCTATCCATATGAAGGACACTTTGTCTCTCGATCCTGGCATCACTGAGACAAGTAATAATCCGGCATCAATATTCTGATATTCAGCATCTGATTTTATCGTGCAGATCGGAGATATGTGATTCAGCATGATACCCCCAACCATGTGTGTGCTTGTGTGAGTGCATACGGTAAAACAAATAAAGCTTGAAGATCAATCACTGAATGAAAAATCACCATCACATAGCATAACCAAAAGTGCACAAACAGTGCCATAGTCATACATCCAGTCAAATAAAGTCAAATACAATTCTCCAGAATAGGAAAGAAATACAGACAAGTGAATTCCGTCAACAAGCCTGACGGTAATCCACCACAAATGAAAGATCTAGCTCGATGAGGGTCCCACAGATGGCCCTATCTCATCTTCCATCCTCACGAACTCTGCGGCGAACCTGAGCTCGGTGTTCTCCTGTTGTAGTCTCCCCACTTCCTTCTGATGAATCTTCATCTGCCTGAAGTAGTGGTCTCTCTCTGCCATGTAGTGATCTCTCTCGACGACGATCTTCAGCTTCTCTGATTCCTTGACCTTCAGCTTTGCCTCCCACTCAGCAATGAGGACTCGAACTCGGTCATCCCTCTGATCTCTCACCAAGATTTGCCTTCTCTTCTCATCTTCAATGACTTTCGAAGCTCTAGCCAATCTCTCCTTGGTGATGTCATGCTCTCGGTTGGATGATGCTAAGGCCTGACTAATCTTCCCATAGTAGGCTGTATCCATCTCAAAGCGCTTGGCGTCTAGGGCATGTCGCTTGTCTTGATCTTCCATCTTCACTTTAATCTCCTAATTAGCCGCCTGAAACCGAGCAACACTTCTCTCCAACTCAGCTTTCTCTGCAAGTAACTGATCTCTGGCCCTCTTCATCTCAAGGAAGTCCTCCATGCTGACAGAAGAACTTGGACCCTCAATCATAGGACACCCCAAATCACCTCCAGGAAATGGTAGAAATGTAATCTCAAACCTTTTCCGCAACCAATCTTCAAACAAAGGAAAATACCGACTGTTGACTCTGCCAAATGGAACCTTACCCTTCCTCTGAACGTTACGCCATGCCCCAGACACCTGTATCAGCTTGGCCTGATTACCCTCCACAGGAAAATAAAAGGACTCCTGAGTCTCACACTCAAGAGGAGGAACCTCCATAGCGAACCCCATCTGTCTCCTAAGAAGCGTCGGGTTGTAATTAATGCAACCCTGAACTCCTATAAGAGGCACATTGGGAAAAGCCCCACAACTGTATATAAAATCCCGTCCAGCCAAACCATTATGAGTCCATGCAATATCATCAGCCCGCAGACCCATCAACCTGAAGGACCACTTGACACTGGGATCAATATGAGCAAAAGCACCTCGAGAAGGCAAATACCCCATAAACCACTTGAAGAGCAACTGAGCACAGCACCTGATCAACCCCCCACGCCTCTTCTCATTCCTGTTATGCACCGAGTAGTAAACATCTCCGATTAGAGTAGGGATAGGGTTTCTCTGCATGAATAATCTGACAGCGTTATGGTCTACAAAATTCTTCTGATTGGGGAACAGAACAATCCCATAAATGCTCACAGCAATCAAAGCACAGACAGTCTTCCAATCACCCACAGCAGCATGTTCCTTGGCTTTAGATTCCAAGAAACCCAAGTGGAAACCGGGTAATCTTCCTTTCTCTTTCAAACCTCCCTTGACCATTTCCGGACTCAAATAAAGAGCACGGGAAATCCCAAGGACGTCAGGCTCTCCCCTCATAGCACAAAAAGGCATCTGATCTCGAATCGTGATACCCAGAATACTAGCATAGTCCTCCATCAGAGGTCCCAACAGATAGTCTGGAAACACAAAGCACCTCAGCCCCGGGTCATAGAACTGGAGAAGGGTATGAATGACGCTTCTATCACTGTCACTGAGTCTGAAAACCATCTTCAGGATACTACCATATGACTCTCTGAACATCCCCACATGGTCGGGTGTAATCAATGCTACCATTTCTTTCAGCGCACCAATCTCTGGGTCGAAGAAACTGTAAGCAATGTTGTTTTTCAGGCCGATCCTCATATCTGAACAGAAAGTCTCTCAACCAGGATATCAATCCAAAATGTCCCTGCATATGGATAAACATGTGTTAGATGCAATTAATGCAAGATGTAATGATGCTGATGAATGAATGCAATGCGTTGCCATCCTCCAAGCCATCTGATCATCTGCACTGAATCTGGTCTCTGAACTGATCATAACCATCTGAGGAGTGTACAATCATCAATCAGACCCACGGGTTCCGAAATAAACGGAAGACAGATACATCATCATCATCATCATCAGTCTCTGAGCAGACCCTCACAACCATCTGAATCGGCCCGGGGAATCCTGAAATAAACGGATCCCCACTGATACATCACGGACAGCACTCCGGCGTCACGGCAATAAATGACCATAAATCCGATTTATAAATATGTCTCTGACTCACTGATCAAAAAGTCACCATCTGAATGCATCTGAAAGAATCACCCTCCCCTCACAGGTAAATTCTAAACAGGTCATCCTAAGGCGGACAATAGTCTCGACAATCGGGCAAAGATACTCAATGGGTTTGCCCTTTCGGGTGTGCCATTGTAGCTCTCCTGAGATCGTCTAAACCAAAGATCCGGGAAATGATCGGTCACCAGAGTCAATAGTTCAGATGAAGTAACTCAACCAAAGTGGAATGTCCACAGAGGAGAGCACTGTCAAATGAAACTCGTCCGGCTTGTGGTATGTCACGTTACAACAATATGCTGATTCAGCAAATGAGGAACGTGAGACCACACTAATCCTAAGTGTATACTCGGGCCTGGGTTTTAGCCCCACTCAGAACACCCACCCGAAACAGAGGAACCACCTGCACAGAGGACGGCGACATGATAGAATGATGCATGCAAATATTTATGCAAATATATACACTGGTTAGAATAATAAATGCAATAAATCAAACATCACAAGCAACCTAAACTATCCTAAAACGCTAGGAGAAACTCGCTTAGGGACCATGGACCAGCATAGGTCAACATGTCGTGCTTGTCCCCAGCAGAGTCGCCAGCTGTCGCATCCGCGAAAACCAACCGGCGAGACTCGAATAAAAACACAACACAGAGCCGCCACTGCGCGTTATTTATCCCAAAATAGGGAAAGGAAACGCTCAGAGAAACCTGGAAAGGAAATGGTCTTGCGACCAAAGAGAAAGGGTAAGGGAGTCGGTTACGCAAGGGGAAGGTATTAGCACCCCTCACGTCCGTCGTACTCGACGGGATCCACGTTCTAAAATAAAGAATAGGTTGCTAAAACATCACACACACACACATGGAACACAGGTGGGGTTAGGAGAAGATAGCTCGATAGGACATCGCGTCCTATGCCTACATATCTCGTCTGGAACGAGAATCAGAGCCACTGTAGTTCGGCTTACGCACGCCAAACAACACAAAACGCACAAATAGATGGCAAACATGGAGCCCAACAACCACTTGATGGAATTACGTCAGCATCCGAACCAAAACGCACAAAACGGCAAACGTGGAGCCCGACAGCCAATCACTGGGCTTACGTCGGCATCCGAGCCAAACACACAGTCAGATAACAAGTAAACACACACAAAAAAGAAAAAGGTTGCCCGGAGTGGTCTCGCACGACCACCTGCCTACATACCTCGTCTGGAACAAGGATCAGGGCGATGTAGTTCCCCCTAAAGGGAAAGAAAATCTAGCCAGAAACCGAGGGAAGACACACTACCAGGGAGCTGGACTCGAGCCTAGTGTTGTCATGCATCGTTACCCTACGTTGAGGTTTCTACCTACTTGCACAACTGCAAGCTACTCCTATCCAGGAAGAAAGCAAGCATACAAGCATACAGGCATCAAGCATTTTAAACAACCATGTCAAACAAATATTCACAAAGCACACACTATAACCAATCAAGTGGGCTCAAACAATGGGTTTGACTGCCGAAGCAAGTCGTCTGTACAGGCTGTGTTTGCTCTTAACCTTGCCATTACGAGGCTAAGGTGAAGCAGATGAAAAGGTGAAGTGAGGATGAGACCTCACAGCTCTTATCCCTGTCCAGGGAGAGCTTCTGAACAAAGGAGCGTGGGTCCAGAATGGAGGGACCCTTCTACGCTCAAAGACTCTGACTCGACTGTGCAACAGCACAGGATCTTGGGTTTGTGTCCCAATGCGTCAACACACAGCCGTGTGAGCAGAGGGATGACTCACAGAATAGTGGGGGATAGATTGCATATCCCTTGGCTTCCACCAATTGCCTTGATTAAGGACTTTACCTGCTTAGGCACAAAATTAAACAATCACAAACATCGCCTCTTAAGGAGGACTTCAGACAGTTTGCCCGGTCAAATAACAGACCGGGTCTCCAGACTACATGAAGAATAGAAGTCCTACCTCAAGTGGTTTAAAAACCAAGCAGCAGCAAGCAAGTTCTTAAAAGAACTATGAGCAACTAAATGTACCTGAAAACAATCAAGTATCATCAGTACTCAGACAGACAACAATAAACAGCAAATGTTAATCAGTCAGACTATACAGATCAATGCACACAAAGGCAAGCTATGAGCTCAAGCTCAAGCTTCACAACCTACAAAACAAAGTTATGTTAGTGTACAAACATCAAACAAACTCAATTGAATTAACTTGATTCAATCCCCTTGAGCATTGTGCTTTTCATCCTGAAAAATCAAGCAAATGTAAGAAACTAGACCACTAGGCCAAGCCTAGGGTCCAAAAGTGACAAAAATGTCTCAACAGCAAGGGATATTCAACCAAACTCAAATTAATGTCAAACAAGAGCAAGTGCAATTGATCCCATGTTTATATCATTCACCATATTCATTTCATGACCAAAACAAGTCAAGCTAGGTCAAACACAACATCAAAAGTCCAAACAGAACTATTGCATTCAATTCCATATCAAAACAATTCCAAAAATCCTCAAATAATTTACACCTAAACAGGACATATTCAAGGTATAGCATGTCAATTTTCAGCTCAATTGGACAAAAGGAACTATGTCAATGAAAATCAAGAAAAACAGGCACAATTATATGATCCAAACCATAGCATCAACACATGCATTCACTTTAAAAATTCATAAATCAATGAAAACAATAAAGAAATGAATGGGACCAAAAGCATCATGTCCTATCATGTGTCTATAACCAGCATACCAAATTTCATGTTCATTCAATACCATATGAGTATTTCATAAAGATAATACCAACCTATGTCACACAAGCTTGCATGTTTGACCAACAGAGATGAAAAATACCAATCAAATTGAAAATGCAATGGAAAAATCCAGAAACATTCACATAGCATCTCAACATATCAAAAATCAATCATGTAAAATTTCACTCCATTTCAACAAACATAGGCCAGGCAAATAATTACATGAAGATGACCTAATTAGGTGTGACACAAATTGTCACACCTAAGTTCAACAAATCATATCTCACACCACAGGTATCAAAAATCCACAAAATTTACATGTAAATCACCATTGACATGTCTACAATCACCACAAAAATTTCCAGGAATTTATTTTTAAGTATGAGGATTTCACATTAAAAATGGTAGAATGTGCACAAAAATGACATAGGTCAAACATACCTAAGCAAAGTCAATAATTCACCATGCACAATTTCTAAAAATAAGTCAACAAAATTCTAGAGAGAAAAAGGAAGTCAAGGAAAAAATTCACATATTTTCCTGATCATTTAATAATTTTTCATGAATTTTTTAAGATTTTTATGATTTTTACTAATTTATTTGAATTAATATAAATTAATTGAATCTCATTAATGGCACAATGGTAATTGTTGGAACAGTGGCACGGGAAACGTCTAGTTCAAATTTTCAAACAGAAATTCGGATCAAATGCCAATTATTTTCAGAAAATCTCTCTCTTCCTCACGCGTTTTCCAGAAAAGCAATAACATGAAGAACACAAAATCTCCACCAAAATTCACGTGCGTATGACCGTTGAAACCGTCTCACTCTCAAGAACTCAAATATCAACATGATTTTCACTAACTCTTCCTATATCTCTCGAATCGACGAAGTTAGGGTTTGGCAACATACTTTCAAATCAAGATATCTTAACCTACGTTTCATCATAATCAAAACTAAGCATATCATTGGATTCTACATTGAATGACCTTTCAAACGCATACAATAATTGGCAAAATAGCGAGATTCGAAATTTGAGCACCTTGATATAACAGTGATGATTTCGATGATCTTTGCGCATGGAAGTCCAAAACAGATGAGGAATGATGATGAGGAAGGTGCCTGGAGTGCTCGAGTTCAATTGAAACGACTTCTATGAGAAGAATTCTGGATTCACCATTGATGAACACTCTTTCAACAGCCACGATTTATGAGGATTTGGATGCTCCTTTTCCAAAACAGTTGAGGTAGAAGATGAATAGAGATCAACACAAAAAGAATTTCGAGAATTGATCAAGAATTGAGAGAGTTTCAAAAGATTGAAGTTCTATGTGTTCTTGAGAGAATGTGATGAATCTTGAGAATTTTGATCTAATTTTGGGAATGGTGATTTTCTTGTTATGATTTAGAGATGATTAAGAATATATACTCTTGCTTAATCCATGTTTAACCACTCTAATTAACCAAATGCCAAGTGATTACCAAAAATGTCATTTTCAAGTAGGGGCAAAATTGAACTTTCACATGCCAGCTCATGACAGCTCATTGCCACCTCACACACCTCCTAAACACCTGTCATGAGCTATTGCCATTTGTCTCATGTTCATTGGACATGTATTTTAGAATTTCCACATGTGGTGGCTATGTCATATATTTTCAAGTTCATTTTAAAAGCCAATTTCCAAACCATGAAGCCTTGGCATGTTATGAATATTCCAACAAGTTTCAAATGCCATTTGTGAAGTGTTGCAAAAATCCCCATCCAAAAATTCCCATTATTTCTCAATTTGGACAATTTTGCCCCTGGTTCATTTAACTGTCCAGTTGAAATTTGACTTTTTGCATTGACCATTTTTGAAGAAATCCAATTATGCACCATGAAAGTAAATGTCAAATGGAGTTTGTGCATATAAAGAACATCCAATTTGGACACTCCATGTGGAAGTTATGCCCTCCTGATTATGGGTCATTTCTGAAATTCACTGGACCATAACTTGCCAACCATACATGGGATTTTCAAGTTCTTGGACTTTTTGGAAAGGTGAGAACAAGATCTACAACTTTCATGTTGAACAAATTTTCATTTGAAGCTTCCTTGGACATTTAATTTTGAGGTCAAAAACTTTCCATTTTTGGAAACTTCCATTACAAGTCACTTTCTATTTTTGGCAGTTTTTGTCCTGACTTGATTTCCTTCATTCTTGAGCTTTGAAATGTCAAATAACACTTGTTTCAACATGAATGAAGTGTATCCAACTCATTTCCTCCTCCAAATCCATAAAATCATGCACAGTTGACCTCAGTTGACTTTTTCAACTGATAGATGAATCTGGCAATGCATTGCTCCAACTGAGCCCCAATCTCCTGATGAAATGGCTCAAGGGTGAAACCCTAGCCTCAATTAGCTCAAAATAATCATATAATGAACCCCATAGCCATCATATACCCCATCTCCTGATTATGCCCTGACTGGCCCAATGCAACTGATTAGGGTTGACCAGTGGTCAAAACCCTAATCTCAAGGAATCAGCTTCAACACTTGATGAAATCAAACCATGATGATGATGATGTATCATTGTAATCAAGATGAAGACCAATATCCTTTGAGAACTATGAAACCCTAATTTGAACTGCCCCATCCTCAGATGGCCAATGATCAGTCAATAAAACCCTAGCTTGCACATTGACTTCCTCATCTTCTGAACAAGACTTGGGAGGATGACTTGCACAATGTAACCACATGATATGCAATATGCAATGCCTAATGACCTAAAAATGTATGTAATATGTTAATGCTAGTCCCAAGAGAGGAGGGCAAATTTTGAGGTGTTACAGAGGTCGACGATGAATGTCGACAAGAAGAGTATAACAAAGTCGCCTTCCCTCAAGAGGAAGAAATGCTGTCTGACTTCCTCCGAAGGTGTCAGAAAAAGAAGTCGGAAGTTATGATATGCCCTCGGTGCAGTGTTGTATTCGACAAGAAGGCAACATCAAAATCTTGAAGGGGTTAGGAGAGTAAATCACCGAGATGGTCATAAAGCCATCCAAAATCATCAAGTGGGTAAGCCAGAAAGGGCTTTCGACCCCAGGAGATATCCTGATCCAAGATGCCCCATGGTGAAGATGGGTGAAACCAAGCAAGCAGGGCGAAATGGAAAGTGGGTCAAGCAAACTGATGGCAGGAAACACGGTCATGGAAAGTGGCAGAACTTTGAGGTCGAAAGAGGTTCGTCATTGGCTTACCGCAAGGAATTTCAGACTGACAAAAGGACCTCACATGTGTCCGAGAATTATAAGGGAAAAAACCTATGACCAGGTCTCAATGGAGGAGAGAACAAAGAAGGAGAAAAGCCCAAAGAGAAGCTGGTGAGAGGGACTAAGATGAGTCGAGTACCAATGTGACTTTGAAGAAAAGGGAAGACTCAAACTTTGTCAAAAGAAATCTCAATATTCCAGTCAAAATGGCCAGTGAAAAATACAATCAAGTGGCCGCTAAAGATGAAATGTTGACTGGAAACTTCGACTCAGGGTCGGAAGCCTCCTTAGACATCCTAGTCAGGGTGGTATCCGTGATGCCAAGGGAATTCGATCACTAAAGTCAAAGACAAAGACAGTATCACAGAGAGAGAAAGAGAAATGGCTTCTCACAAGCCAGTGTGTTACTATGTGATGAATAACGGTTGTGTTGAAGAGCAAAATGCCTTCTTCGAGAGGCCCAGTGAAGCCACCTTAAACCCCTCTTCATCATTGGAAAAGTCGAAGACGTCCCCGTTAATAAAATATTGGTGGATTATGGAGCGACTGTGAACTTGATGTCTCACCGCATGCTGAGAAAAATTAGCAAATATGATACTCATGCCAAACCTCATAATATGGTGCTAACCAACTATGAAGGTAAAGTGAGTTCCACTATGGGAGCTATCCAAGTCGAATTAACTGTAGGGATAATCACTAGGTCCACAATGTTTATGATTGTGGAAGTAAAGGCTAACTACAATCTGTTGCTTGGAAGAGAGTGGATACATGGGGTCGGAGCTTTCTCGTCTTCAATGCACCAGAGGATAATAATTTGGTGCCCAGATGGCATCTTCGAAAACATAGAGGTGGATCAGGAGTACTTTAAAAGCCCTATCAATCATGTTGACAGGCGCCAATTTGACAAGCACTTGGCTATCATAGCTCCCTGTGATTCAGCTGAGTTTGCATTTACCCCCGATGAAAATGCTTATTGTTCCATGTCACTGCACCCTCACTATGGTTTTCGCTGGGACAGAGAGATAGTTGGCGAAGACGACTTCGGATATTTGGGAGTGTCTGGAATTGACCCCACAGGATAGGGAAGTGAGTTCAGTAATGATGATTGAGTTTACAACGCTAAAGACGATTTTGGCTTACATAGCCGAGAGTAAAAAACAATTGGCCTTAAAGGCCGAAGTCAAAAATATGGTTGTCTAAGCCAGTGAAGTTTCTCAATTGATAGGTCATGGGAAGGACTTTGACCCAATGCCACCTGATAAGGGTCAGAATGAAGAGCAAGACCAGAGGCTCGATGCGATTTATGACGATGAGCCTTTGGGTTTTGAGAAGGATCCGCTAGCAACAAGCATTAAAATGTTGGCTCAGGATCCCCTTGAAGAAGTAGACTTGGGAGAGGGAGTGATAAAAAGGCCAACTTACATCAGTGCCAACATTCATCCTCAACTCAAGGTTGAAGTGGTCTAGTTGCTGAGAGAGTTTAAGGACTGTTTCGCATGGGACTATGATGAAATTTCTGGTTTAAGTAGAGATCTGGTCAAATTGAAATTTCTGATCAAGCCTAGAAAGAAGCCTGTGAAGCAGAACCCAAGATGATTTGCTCCAGCAATACTTTTGAAGATTAAAGAGGAAGTCGAAAGGCTCCTCCTCTGCAATTTCATTTGCACGGCCAGGTATGTCGAATGGTTAGCTAATATTGTGCCAGTTGTAAAGAAGAATGGTACTTTAAGGGTTTGCATAGATTTTAGAGATTTAAATACTGCAACCCCAAAAGATGAATATTTGATGTCAGTGGTAGAAATGCTAGTTGATTCCGCTGCAGGCTATGACTATTTAAGCATTCTTGGCGAGTATTCTGGTTATAATCAAATATTTATTGTTGAAGAGGATGTCCCAAAAACAGCATTTCGATGCCCCGGAGCCTTAGGCACCTACAAATGGGTGGTGATGCCTTTTGGTTTGAAAAATGTTGGGGCAACCTACCAAAGAGAGATGAATTCGACCTTCCACGATTTTATAGAAACTTTTATGCAAATCTATATAAATGATATTGTCATTAATTCTGTTTCAGGGAAGAGTCACATAGACCATCTTCGAATATCTTTCGAGAGGATGAGAAAGCATGGCCTAAAAATGAATCCTTTAAAATGCGCTTTTTGTGTGCAGGTTGGGGATTTCTTAGGCTTTGTGGTCCACAAAAAGGGGATCGAAATAAACCAGAATAATAAGACCAAGGTCATCATGGAAATGAAAGCGCCATCGACGAAGAAAGGTTTGCAGTCACTGCTAGGCAAAATCAATTTCCTAAGGAGATTCATCTCAAACCTTAGTGGAAAGACGCAAGCTTTTTCACCATTATTTCAACTCAACAAGGAAGGTTTCGAGTTGGGCCAGGCTCAACAAGAAGCATTTGATAAGATTAAAGCATACTTGAGTCATCCACCAATCTTGACACCACCTTGTAGAAATAAAAGTATGAGATTATATATATCTGCATCTAGCAATACTTTAGGAAGCATGTTAGCTCAAGAGGATGATAATGGTGTCGAAAGAGCCATTTAATACCTCAGTAAAGTCTTAAATGATGTAGAAACTAGGTATAACATAGTTGAAAAATTATGTTATGCTTATATTTCTCTTGTATAAAATTAAAACATTATATCAAACCTATTGATGTTTATGTTTCATCTCATTTTGACGTTATTAAACATATGTTATCCAAACCAATTTTGCATAGTCGAATTGGGAAATGGGCATTAGCATTGACTGGATTTTATTTAACATACATGCCATTAAGAGCTGTTAAAGGACAAGTGGTAGCAGACTTTATAGTCGACCACTCCATAGATGCAAATGCATCGAACTATCTCGAATTGGGACCTTGGAAGTTATACTTCGATGGGTCTAGTCATAAGGATGGTACAGGCATCGGGGTTGTAATTATTTCTCCTAATAAAATTCCAACAAAATTCCAGTACAAAGTAGAAGGTACCTGCTTAAACAATGAGGCTGAATATGAAGCCCTCATAGCAGGACTTGAAATGTTATTGGAATTAGGGGCAACTCGAATCGAAATAATGAGTGATTCAAAGTTGGTCATAAAGCAGATCACAAAGGAATATAGATGTATTAAGGAGAATTTAATCATGTATTTCATAATCGCCAGTCGACTGTTAAAAAGATTTGAAATGGTTTCTATTCGACACATACCTCGACTAGAAAATCAAGTGGCCAACGATTTAGCTCAGATTGCATCCGGGTATAAAATTTCAAAAGAAAATTTGCATAAAGTCATTGAAGTTAGAGGAAAGGTCTTGGAAACCATATTAATACCCTTAGACTTAGAAAAGACAAAGTTAGGATATGCTGATGAAGGGAATTTCAAAATATTGGTAGTAGACAATTTGACGGATGAAGATTGGAGGAAGCCAATAGTGGTGTATCTGCAGAATCCAGCGGCGTCTACTGATCGAAAAACCAGGTATCGAGCGTTGAGTTATGTTCTTTTGGGTATAGAGTTATTTAAAAAATCTCCTGAGGGAATTTTTCTTAAGTGCCTCAGTGAGTCAGAGGTGTACTTAGCCCTTTCGACTGTACATAGTGGAGCGTGTGGGGCACACCAAGTCGGTCATAAGATGAAATGGCTTTTATTTCGCCAAGGGGTGTATTGGCATATTATGTTGAAAGACTGTATTGAATTCGCAGAGGGGTGCCAAGAATGTCAGATACATGCAGGCATACAACACGTCCTTGCAAGTGAATTACATTCTATCATCAAGCCTTGTCCATTTAGGGGTTGGGCTTTAGATTTGATTGGGGAAATTCGACTTCCATCATCTAAAAATCAAAGATATATATTTGTGGGAGTTGATTATTTTACCAAGTGGATTGAAGTTATACCCTTACCAAATGTGAACCAAGAGGATGTGATCGAATTTATCCAAAAGCATATTATTTATAGATTTGGAATCCCAGAGACGATTACAAAGGATCAAGGGTAAGTGTTCACTAGTCGGAAAATGCAAGAATTTTCCAAAGAAAAGAGCTTCAAACTGTAAACTTCGACGCCTTATTATGCTTAGGCCAATGGGCAAGTCGAAGCTGCCAATAAAGTGATCATTGGTTTGATTAAAAAGCATGTAGGTAAGAAGCCTAGGAATCGGCATAAAACTCCGGACCAGATTTTATGGGCATGTCGTACCTCTCCTAAAGAGGCCATTAAGTCGACCCCTTTTCGGCTAAACTTTGGTCATGATGTTGTTCTAACAGTAGAAATTCACCTACAATCCCTAAGGATTCAAAGGCACCATGAACTTCCAACAGAGTCATATTGGAGCATGATGTTGGAGGAATTGGTTGACTTAGATGAAAAAAGGTTAAATGCCTTGGAATTGTTAAAACGGAAAAAGAAGAGAATAGAAATATCTTATAATAATAAGGTAAAAGTAAAAAAAATTGCGCCTGAAGACTTGGTCTGGAAAGTGATCCTTCCAATGGATCGAAAGGATAGAGCCCTAGGGAAGTGGTCCCCAAAGTGGGAAGACCCTTTTCAGATTTTGCAGGTATTCTCTAATGGTGCCTATGAAATTGAAGAGTTTAATGAATATAAAAGAATTCTAAGAGTAAATGGGAAATATTTGAAAAAATATAAATCGGTACTCTAAGAGATAAGAGACGAATAGTTATATAAGTAAAACAAAGCCAATATAGTAAAAATGCCAAGATGGTTATATTGAATTCGAAGGTCCAAAGGACTAATATTCATTACAAACAAAATTATCATTACATTGCAAAATAGAAGGAAAAAACTAGAAAGGAAGGTTGGCCTTGATCTGAAGATACTTGGCGTTAAGAAGCTCTAGGCGTTTTTTGCACAAAGATCTCTTCGATCGCAGGAGTTTGACGTCAGACTCAAGTTGCCGAGCCTTTTCGACAAATTCCATGCCAAATGATAGCTCTTAAGCCATTAAAGCTTCGTCAAACTCCAAGAGTTGATTTCTGCTTCTTTCGGAATCAGAGATCTTCTCCTGAAGTTCTTCTATTTGTTTCCTCCAGGAAGAAATGTTACGGTTATGACCTTCGACCTTTCCTTTGTTTTTCTGTTTGGCCAACTCCAATTCCATCGCCCTATTGGTAGATTCGGTGGCAACATCCTAGGCAGCAGCTGTAAGACCCCAATTTTGACCCTACGATCCCTCATGCTATCTCATCATATGCATTGGAATTGGGATCACACCTTGGCATCCTCCTTACCCCTCACTCATTGGATTTGTATTGGGAGAGATCACCAAGCACCATTTGATTGTATCATACTTTGTATTTTTATCATTTTACTAACCAAAATACCAAAAATATGTCTAACTCTTTTGTAGGTAGGGCACATGCTCACCTTTGATATATCAAGCTCATATCTAGGGTTTAAGACCCTCATTGCTAAGAGCTCAATCAAGAATTATCTACAATGGCTCTAGGCATCATATATGGATCCCCATGATCTCCATATTTTATTTTTATCAAGAAATCATCAAGAGTTTGGAGTTGGTTTGCCTTGGAAACCCTAGTTCATCTGGGTGTCTTGTGTAACTTCTTCAACAAGCTTCTTCAACATTTGAACAAATATTTCAAGGTATACTTCAAATTTCATAATATTATGCATACATGATCTCCCATGAGTCCCAAAAGTCAAGAGAATTGCAAGTTAGCAAGTTAGTTAATGGTGGTTGACTAGAGGAATTCATCTGATCAAAATTGGGGTTCCCTAGACCCTATCGCCTACACTTTTTGTCATATGAAAATGATTCCAAGAGAAACTTTACTCTAATTTACATTACAAACAACTTTCATGTTGAGGTTAAGATCTAGGTTTGCTTGGAAAGTCATTTTTATGGTGAAAGATTATAGGTCATTTTGTCTAAACCCTAACTTAGAGGTCAACTTCCCAAGGCCATAACTTTCTCAATGTTTATGAGATGAAATATTTTCAAGTTGCACAATCAAATTCAAGATATCTACTTCAACTTTTATGTTTGGAGGAAGAGATAATTCAACGTTTATGAGCATGTTATATGAGGATACATTATAGGTCATTTTGGACCAATGCCATTGAATAAGTGATTTTCCTCAACTTCAAAAATGTATAACTCCTTCATATTAAATCCAAATAAGGTCAAATTTGTGACTATTTTGAAGGAATTTGAGATAGCTACAACTTTGATGAAGGAACTTTTCTCATTTGAAGCTCAAATAAAAATTTAGCCAAGGTGGAATAAGTGAACATATGGCTTGACACTTAGAATTGTTTTTGACATGTTTGATTTTCCAAACTTCCACCTCAAAATTCACCATGATACAAGCTTCAAACGAGAAAGTGTTCAACATGAAAGTTGTTCCTCTTGATCTAACCTTTCCAAAAAGTCCAATTTCTTCAATTTTGGACAATATTTGAATGGGCTGCACATGGCTTGAACATTGCATCATCATTTGGCAAGATTGAACTTCAAACATCCATGCACAATTGCCTAGCATTCCAACATGAGTTCAGCCTTGCTTACACTTAATTATGGATCAGATGGAGTGATTTCATGGGCTTATACACGCCCATGCACCCATGTATCACACATTTCTAATTTTGGAAGTTCACTTCAAGTGTGCAAATATCAATTGAATTGGCTATAAATAGAACCCTCCATGCTCAGAAATATGGACCCTACGCGCCAACTTTGATCCTAAGCATTCAAACCCTTCCATTTGAGAGGATAAACCTGAGAATTTCCATTGGAAATTGAGTTTGAATCTCACTGTTTTGAGATTCAAATCTTCAGGGATCCAAAGCCTTTTGATCATTCTAATCTACTACTTCAAGCATTCAGAACAAGATCAAGTACAAGCAAGAGCAAGAACAATCGAATCCAGACCGACATTGAAGATATTTTTCAAAAAATGTACTCTCTTCGATTCGCACTCAATTCTTCATAATTCTCTTGGATCTTTGGTTGTCTGAAGTCCTACCAATGTAGGCAACAAGATTAAGTTGCTTTAAGGTCAAATCGAAGCAACTCAGATCGTGCACCTCAAATTTCAACTCCTTGTATCTCTCAATATACTTGGAGTTAGGATGAATTGAGGCCAGATTCGAGCTCAGTGCCATTTTTACTTTAAAATTATGTCCTTCTTTTTTATTTTGGTGATGATTGTGACTGAACCAGTCCGGTGAACCTCACCGGAGAAGGAGACCGGAGCTGTAGCCCCGGTGGTGAGTTGGCAAGTTCAGAACCATAGGATCCATTTGAAATGATTTAATCTTAAGCGTTGGTGTGAATGACCATTGTTGTGGCACGCTGACTAAGGACCATCGTGGATTGCGCGTTTGTGACCACTTGATCTGCCACCTCAATTAATGAGGGAGATCAAGTGGTCCACGTTTTTTTCTGATTATTTGATTTTCATTTTATTTGTTTTATTTTCATTAATTCATATTAATTTTAATATTGGTCCAAAAAATATGAGAGTTTCACCAAAATAATTTAAATAATTTCCTCTTTTATTTTCTGAATTAAAATTATTTTTTGGATCATTATTAATATTTTTCATGATTTAATTGATTTTGTGAATATTTTTAGTTGTTTAAAAATAGTTTTAAGTTTCCAAAAATGATGAAATTTTTTCTCCAATGTCATTTGACCTTGTTTGACCTATGATAAATCTCATGGCCATTTCTTTGGTGTTTTGCTGAGGTTTTAGAAATTTGATAAACCATAATTTAATTTAATGCATATTTTAGTTGATTTTAATTATTTAAATACCAAATAATTTGTGTTGAGCTTCTAATTTTGACTTGTTGAGTTTGACTTGTGTTGTTGGGCCTTGGTCAAGGTTGATTTGACTTTGTTGAGTTAAGATCATTGGATTTAGGGGATTGATGAAATGTACATTTCATCTCCCAAAATGAATAAATGATCTTAATTTGGTAAAAGTCCTCTTTTGACCAATTTGTGTTGATTCCATTTCTCCTTCCTCTTCATCTCATTCCCCTTATTTATTCATTCATGTCATGGACCTATGATATCTCTAGATCCTAAGACTAGTTGATTGCAAAATCAACATGAGTATGGATGAGATTAGGTCCACCCTTTTGCATATTCTTTTTGTGTATGGTATGTTTTATGAGCATAGTCCATTATACTATGTCTCCAACATACATTAACACCAAAATTTTATTGCCCGACCTCAAATAGTTGTGACTTCTACATAAGTCTAATTACGATTGCTTAACATAGTGCTAAATTTGTGCCACAAAAGGCATAGAATTCTAGTAAGTGAGATTGTAAGTCTCCCCTCTTTCATGGTATTGTGTGGAAGCTTGGCCTTTTTTCCTTCCTTTGGAAGATGTCTTGGTTCAAGAATCCATGCTTGTGAATAATGGGTTGAGTATTCTCCAAAGAATGACTTAAACAAAATAAAGCAAAGCAATACTAACTTCTAATCAATTAAAAACTAACATTTAATTTCAAGCCATTTACTTTTATGCACTTTAATTTCAAGTCTTTTTTCATTTGCCATTATTCATACCATTCAATTTGTTTATTTTATGTCATTTTCACTTTGCTCATTTAAACCATACTTTGTGAGTATATTGTGTTTGTATATACTTGTTTGTGTTTGTGGTCTTTTGACCTCAATGTACATAATAAGAACAAAAACCATAAAAAAACATCTTGTGTGGACTGTTGGATTTGATCTGAGACATTGGACTTAGACATGGCAACACTCCCTATGCAAAAGACTTGGCCAATGCCAACTTTCATGAAACCAAGTGCTTGTGAAGTGAACATTCATCTTATACAAATATTGAAGATCCATTTGAGTTCATCTGCAACATGATCATATTAAAGCTGTTATTCTGAACCTGTGCTTAATGCCTATCCTTTGAAGTCATCTGATACATGGGGAATTATGAAGAAGATCATGGAGTTGATAAGCTTGGATGTGGCTATCTTTATTTGATGCCTTTCTCTTCATCTTGCTATTTGTGTATTGATGTTACTTGATTCTAAAGTCCAAGGGAAATTTGAGTTTCTATATGACATTCTTGTCTATTGGATTGCAGCCCATTGGTCATATCTTTTCAACTCTCAACTTTTAAATTTGTGCTTAGGATTAGTCTCTTCATCTCCTCCCCATTTCTTTAAATTCAAAATATCTCCCTCCTTAAAAAAATCTTCTTTGCTTGTGATTTCTAAACTTTGACCATATTGCAAATTAGAAACTTTGGGCTTATCCCATTGCATTTTCAAACTCTTTTTCTTAAATAAACTTGTAAATGAACTTAACTATACTTAACTATACTTAACTATACTTAACTATACTTAACTTAAAATTTCAAAAGCCAAAAAGAACTAACACTCATCCAAACCTTTTTTAGGCCCTTTGTGCCTTTGTTAAACTTAACATTTTGTTAAAAAACGACTCACTCACTTTGAAATTGATACCACGAGCTATGAGGTTTTAATCCCTCATTTTTATGTTGGTACGTAGGCACAAGTCCGGAGGTCTTGTCAAACACAAAAATATAATTAATGAATTCTTTTCCCATCCCTCCACTATATTTATTGCAAACATCATTTTGTACAAAAACACATATGCACACAAAAAAGGGCTCCCTAGGACACTTTGGGTGCTAACACCTTCCCTCTGTTAACCAACCCCCTTACTTGTAATCTCTGGCATTTTATTAGTTTTGATTTGAAAACTTCTTATATCTTGGGTTTTGTTCGTACTTTTCCCTTTTCCCTTGGAAAAAATAAAAGCGCGGTGGCGACTCTGGTTTTATTGACGTCTAGCTTATCCATAGCTTGATGGTTATGAATTTACCGCTACAGTAGCCTCAGAACCAGACTTCTTCTCAATTTCCCCTGTGAGTTGAGGTAACAAATTATGATCCGCAACAGCTTGGTCGATCATAGTTCCTATCTCCAAGATAACATTCGCCACTTCAGGAGAAGCTTCCAACAGGTCAACTTGGCTGAGAAGAGCCTTTAGAGTCAAAGGGGGTGGAGGGATCAGCCAACAGCAACAAAAACAAGTCACCTTTGAAGACTTTGTCTTTGGTCTTAGAAAGTACTTCGTCTGCAGGAGTGCTCGAAGGTTGATCTTCAGATACCAAAGTACTAAGGCTTTTGTCATAGGAACTTTCCTTGCAGCTTAGCATAGCCTTCAAATACTCAAGGGGTTGGCTTCGTTTCAGAATAGCCAATTTTTCTTTAGAAAGACCCCCAGCGTTACTCGTCGAAACTCCGACCGTTGGAACATCCGCCATAGTTGGAGTGACAAAAGTTTGAGTTTGAGCTTGCTCTTCGCCTGCATCAGCCTCCCCCCTACAAAGCCTTCATCATCATCAGGGATTGTGATGGGGATGCCTTCATTCTCCACCTCCACAATCGTATCTTCGACATCTCCACCTTCTCCCTAAGGGTTGTTCGTTCCTTAAGCTGTATGTGAATCATCCCCAAGGGCTTCCTCGTCTTCAGCTAATTCATCTACAACCATGGGTTATGGATTGCCTCCAGCCTCACCTTCTTCGATTGAATCAGTTTCGTGACCAGAGTCGCTGGTTTGAGAGTGTTGAATGGCAGTCTTCGGTGGTGAAGCGTCGAAGTCACCAGAGGGAGGTTGGTTAATCTCACTTATAGACCCTTTTTCATATGATGATCGATAAGTGGGTTCACTTGCACTATTTAAAACATCAGGTGCAGAGACAGGTGCGGAGGAGGTTTTAGTCTTGGTTCGAACGATAGTGCTTACGCCATCCTGAAATCAATACAATCAAAAATTATAAATGGCGAAAGACGGTAAACAAGTTATGTAAGGTAGAGAGAAGTTTGTTATACCTTATCACCTTCGACCCCAGGGATGGAGTTTTCGCTCTCAGTTTGGGCCGCCACTATCTTCGCCATCTCTTCATGAGTGGGCTCTTGGATAACAAGTGCAATAAGCATTTTCCTTGGAAGTTTGGCTGGAGGCTGGTCCGAGGCATCAGTGGCCTTTGGCTGTTGCTTCCTCTTCCTAGAAGTTAGGTCGAGAACCGGCGACAAATCCTCTTCGTCATATTCTATAATGACGGGAATGTCAGTAGGCTTTTGGATTTTTAAGGGGCTTACTGGAGGTTTTCGAGCAGCCTGAGTTAAGAATGGTAATATTAGCATCCTTAATATACAATAAATACAAAAGAAACAAGAAAGCAAAAGGATACCTTTACAGGTTTGCTGCCTCCATCAGTCTTCGACTCGAGTGGTCTCTTGGTGGTGGGTTTTTTAGGTGGAATCTTGATAGCTAAATGAAAACAAGATAAAGCAGTTAGTGTTAGCTAAGAGTAAATGGCTTTCAAAGTGAATGTACTTCGAGGGAAACCTCCCGTGTCACACCTTCATATATGTCCGATTCGATTCGGACATCTTCGACCCCTATATGAAGATGCCATTTGAAGCTGTCTAGAGTATGCTTAGTCGCAACCATCCACTGAGCTTTTTTCTGATATTACTGTCAAAGTATTTTAATGGAATCTCCACAAATAAACCAATATGGAAATGGAGGGGAAAGGGCCACTCCGAAGTAAGCATTAGGTAGTGGAGGAAACTTTGGGGGAAACAATTCAAGAGCCATTTCATAGCATTTCTCATGAGGAACATAGGAAGGAATCTTTAGGTTTTCCATTTTCTTTGAAAAAATTTCTTTAAGCGTGACAACTGCTTCGCGGATGGTTCGACTAAGATCATCATACCTATAGGCAGTTTCAAAGTAGTTTTGAAAAGCTTGAATTTCTTTTATAAGCGTCTAAGTACCTTTCCTGGTCTTTTCCTGCACAAGAAGAAAATATTTGTCAAATAGTTGAATGAAAGAGGTGACATCATAGAATTCTTCGATGTAATACTTAGTCCACCATTTCCCAAACTCTTGACTACAACGGAAGTTGGGCTCGAAGTTGAATGGAGTAAGTTGGGTTATGCCAGTATATCTGGTTATTTGTTTGAGAGCAGTAGCTTCGTTATGGACTGTATTATGGAGAAGGAGACTACCCTTCTTGTCATACAGGAACTTTGGAAGGACCTGAACTAATCCAAATTGCCGAGCAACGAGGTTGGGTTGATAGGTTATCAAAGTAACCTGAACCTTCGAAGGGTTGAGTTGAAGGGTTAAAATCCTGGGGGTCAAAAAGGCTTTCTAAATCAGCAAAGATTCAGTCTTCTGTTTCTTAGATAGAGATGGGAAGGTACTAGTAAACCACTTGGGACCGTATTTCCTGAAGGCAAATGGGGCCATGCTCGAAGTGAAGACATGGTGCTTAGCAAACACCATTATATAGCCCATGAAAGTCGGTTGGAGGGCTTGTCCTTCATCATTTGGAGTCAGCTGAGCTATCCCAGTACCTTCAACCCTTTTGTTCTTGATCTCCTTAGCATCTTCGTCGACGAGGCCTTTGTTCGGAAGGCTGGCCTCGAAAGTGGCATTTAGACAAAGCTGCAATAACCATAAAGGGCCAGATAGGAGAAGGTTCCCTTTGTCCCCCAAATTCTTCAGTTGAGCCACTCCATCGTTCAAAGATTCATAAAGGCTTGCCAGGATCATATCGCTTAGGCAGATATCGTGCCCTGCGTGTAGTTGGTTCGCCAGAGTGAGGTTTTTTTTTGCAACTTGAAGGGATTTCGAACAAAAAATGGAGTGGGACAACCACAAGGCTAAAAAGGCTATATGATCCACGTTGGGGATAACGTCAGTATCTTTATCATGGTAATGAGCAATGTGTGTCGAGTACGCTGCTCTGGTGGTCGAAAAGGCGATGGTGTCCATAGAGTCAATGTCGGGATCATAAGTGTATCCAGTAGGCTTTAGCCATGTGATAGCGGCCATGTCGAAAAGGGTTGGTGTGGCCATACCACAAGGAAGGTGGAAGGTGTAATGTGTACTGTCCCAGAAGTACAACGAGGAAATCAACATGGGAATATTGTAATCTAAATTCATCTTCGACAACATAATCAGGTCATATATTCCTATGTCTTTCCAAGCCTGGGCTTTAGCTTTATCTACTTTGGTTAACCAGTTTAGATAATCAGTAGGATCTTTAAAGGTGGGAGTAGCACGGAAGGCTCTGAAACCATTATTCATAAATCTTAGATCTATAATATCACCAACCTTAGGGTTTTCGGTGGAGGTGGTTTCACTTCTAGGGTTTCTAGCTTTCTCTATGGGTTTACATTTGTGGTAAGAGGGAAAGAATTCTTTAAGCTTACTAGAATCAGCATCTAAATCAGCTAAGGGTCCAGATAATGCATAGTTCTTTCCAGAAACAAAGACAGGAATAAGTACCTGAGAAGCGTAAATTTTGCATTGTTCTTCTGTTTGGGGCTCTGGTATATGTTGTCGGTTGCCAGCTGCGAGTGGAGCAGACAACGTGGCAAATGGAGGAAGTTCGGAGATCTTCTTTGGAGATTTTGTCCTGTTGGCGGTGGTTTTGACGGATACACCTGTTCCCTTAAGAGCTTTGCTTGAGGTTGCCATTGTTGGAGCTTGAAGGAAATCTGAGTTTATTTGAAGAATGTTTGAAGAAGGAAAAGCTAGAGTATTTGGAAATTCAGAAGGCGTAAAAATGTGAAATGGGTAAGTTGGTAAGTTTTATAGGCATGCTTGGAAGAAATAGCGTTTCAAATCAGTATTAATGGTTGACAAGTTAGTGGGACACGTGTCTTCCTTGGGCAGTGTAATGGAGATATCAATTAATGTTGCAACCCATGATTTCCTAGAGTTTAGGAAATGTGATGAGTGAAAAGATTCGGTTGTGGGCTGAAAGGACGTGGGTAGGAAAAAGATAATGATGACTCTGACGTCACCAGACAAGTTGGAGAAACTGAAGAGTTTTGCTAACATTAGGACACTTGGCACAATGTTAGAGTTATTAAGGCGTCGAAACAAGGTCTCAAAAAATGTCTTTTTCTCACAAGTGTCGAAAATAACATTTTTGGGGGGAAATTTGTTAGCTCATATTTTCAACGCCCATTAAGAATTACCAAAATTGGAAATCATATGTACAACTGCTTTTCGACCAGGAAGTAGTATTCGACCAGCTGGGGTTGATTCGACTGGGCAAGGTTGATGAAGATCAGCATACAGTTGAGACTCCAGAAGAATCTCTTGAAAAAGACGGTTGAAAATGGTTTTCGACCAAAGATTCAAAATTCAAATAAGGGAGGGAACTTCGCCCTTCTCAGAAACCGTTGAGAGTACACATGGAGCATAGTAGATAATTGCGTACATGCAAGGCGCCATATGTCTCGATGTGACTGAAGAACCATCAGAAACGGTTATCTTGATCCAGTATAAATATAGGATCTTAGTATTAGAAGAGTGTGTGTCAAAGTATGTACAAAAACCTATACATTTACCAAGTACTCGTGTGAAGAAGAATCGTAAATCACATAATGTACGTTTGTTTACACCATTGTTAGTTACTTCAAAGAAATACAAAATTATCTTTACTTTTTGTTACTAGAAATACCTTTCTTTATTGCTTCATTTCAAACACTCTTCTTTTCTTCGTCATTTACAGTCCTTTACAATTTCCTTGCTTTCAGCATTTACTTTTGTCAATTGTTTATCATTACAAGTCCTTTACCTCTCATTCATACCAACCCTTTTTCTTCAATTTCTAACTCTAATTTTGTGCTTATTATTGGAGTGTTCATTATTACAAAAACTCATTTTCAAAACAATTAGCACATGTCCTAGGATCAATCTGATCAATCCTACGAGTAACCAAATTTAGAAATTTGGAAGATTAGCGGTTGTTTACCGATTTTCTAGGTAAACACCTAGACAATCCATAGTTTTGTAAATATTATAGCAAAACATCCTTATGCCTACACTTGACTTAAGGTCTAACATAAAATATTCATATATTTACCTGAAGAGCACATCCCAACTCTTATTCACTAACACACATTGAAAAAACTATTCCCTATCTAGGTTCCAATATTGACATAGATATTTCATTTGTCAAATAGTGAATTTCGTTTCTCCAAGTAGATTCTGTTTCAGTTGAAACCTTTTCAGCTAAAAAGATAGGTTCTTTCGGTTGTGGTAAAGTACTATCGTTAGTTAGCATTAGAAGTACAGATGTCATAGTTGGTCTATCATTAGGATGATGTTGCACACATAAAAGACCAATATGAATGCATCTCATGACTTCAGATGAGACATATGAGCCCTTCTCCAAACATGTATCGATGAATTCCATTGGTGTGTGTAACACCCTTCTACCCAAACGACATATTTAAATAAATTATCAGAGTACAACATGTAGAAGAGTTTACATTTCTTACAACATAACAATTATCGCATCACACATTACAACATAAAACATATTATTTAATTTATTAAAACTTCGCAGCGGACAACAACAAAATATTAACGTTCGCCATATAACCGTTCGTAATACTGTTCAACATCATCTCAACATAATCGTCATCATAAACAATGTAAATAATAATATAATTTATCTATCGAATCCCATAATCCCCGGTGTCACATGACCAGAGCATTTGACTCGACTCTGTAGAATAACTCTACCCTTATTCTTCAAACCTCAACAATAGCTACTCCGCTTTATCTGCACATTGCTCATCATAGATGAACATAAACACATGCAGAAGGGGTGAGAATTACATTATTAAATAATAATATGACGACAGAAATATAAACATAATTATATATTTCACATATGCCAACACAGCTTATAATCATCATCATAATCAACAACTCATGAACATCAACAAAACAACACATCAAATGCAATGCACACACCCATGCATGACTCAACACGACTCGGTATACCCATCTTGTGACCACTACAGGATCACCACTCCCCGATTCATCACCATAGAATCCGAGTTCCCCGTAAGGAACCAAGCCTCTCAACAAGCCCGGAGTCAACAACATCATTGGAACTCAGTCCGTTCATCACTAGGCATCGGCCTTTCATGAATGCATGCACACCAAACATGCCTCATAATCAACATAGCAACAACAACATCATATAGTCATGGTATTATCATCATCAATAGCACGACATACAACTCAACAAAATTACTCATCATAATTAACTACAATAGGCCACTCACAATTGGGTTCACAACATAAAATCTAACAATTTTTACACACTGCAACAGTGTTAACCGGTTAACGCTATAGGTTAACCGGTTAACGCAGGAAAAATACCTCTTCTGGCAAAACGCAACAGCGTTAACCGGTTAACGCCCTGGGTTAACCGGTTAACGCAGGCAAAACAGCACATTTCACAAAATATAACAGTGTTAACCGGTTAACGCCCTGGGTTAACCGGTTAACGCAGACAAAACAGCAGTACCTGCGCTAACACAAGGCAGAATGCAGAGTTCTCCGCATTTTCCGCCGTTGGAGGACTTCCGGACCTCCGATTCAACTTCCGTAAAAAGCTATATGTTCGGAAATTCATAACTAACCTAAACATATATTCAATTACAGTCTAAACACAGTTTCATCCGACGTGATTTTCCATCAAAACCCCAACTTTCCCAATTCCCCTAACATCCTCAAAATCCATCAACAGTCCAACATATACATGAAATTGCTCGCATATTATCGTTTAATAAGATTCAGACCCCTTACCTGAGATAATTCGGCAAATCTTTGAGCTTCAATCCTTTCCGTTCTTCAACCTCTGCTCTTGCTCTTCCCCTTTTCCCTTTTTCCACTTTCACGATGCTTCTGCTCTTTCACGTAACACTTTCTGTTTCCAACAATGAGGCTCTTTCTCTTACTTCCAACTTATATATTTTCCAAAATAATAATAATAATAATCCAATAGTATTTCCAATTAATTAATTAAATTAATAAATATTATATTAATTCAAATAAAATAATTAGCCTTATTTTATCGGGGTGTTACAACTCTCCCCCACTTTAGAAGTTTTCGTCCTCGAAAACATACCTCAAGCAAATAGAGTTGGATACGACTCCTTCATCTGATCTTCACGCTCCCAAGTCAAGCTCTCACCAGCTGGACCTCCCCAAACAACTTTCACTAGAGTAATCTTCTTACCTCTCAGGGTCTTCTCTTCTCGGTCATCTATCCGAATTGGCAACACCTCAACGGTCAAATTATCCCTCACCTGGATATCATCCACCTGAACAACATGCGAAGGATCCGCAATATATTTTCTCAACTGAGATACATGAAACACATCATGCAGATTAGAAAGCGACGGCGGTAAAGCTATCCGATACGCCACTTCCCCAACTCTCTTCAAAATCTGATACGGACCCACAAACCTCGGAGTAAGCTTTTTAGACTTTAAAGCTCTACCCACACCTGTCGTCGGAGTAACTCTCAAGAACACATGATCTCCCTCTTGGAACTCAAGTGCCTTTCTCCTATTATCATGATAACTCTTCTGACGACTCTGAGAAATCTTCATTTTCTCTTGAATCATCTTAACCTTTTCAGTCGTCTGCTGCACAATCTCAGGTCCGAGTACCACACTCTCACCTGACTCATACCAACACAATGGAGTTCTACACCTCCTACCATACAATGCTTCATATGGAGCCATACCGATACTAGCATGAAAACTATTATTATAAGTAAACTCCACCAACGGCAAATAACTATCCCAAGAACCACTCTGCTCCAACACACAAGCCCTCAACAAATCCTCCAAGGATTGGATAGTTCTTTCAGTCTGACCATCAGTCTGAGGATGATAAGCTGAACTCAACCTCAACTTGGTCCCCAACGCTTTCTGCAAACTTTCCCAAAATCTAGAAGTAAATCTGGGATCTCTATCAGACACAATACTGGATGGAATACCATGCAGCCTCACTATCTCCTCAATATACAACTCTGCCAACTTCTCTAAAGAGTGATTAATCTTCATCGGCAAGAAATGCGCCGACTTAGTCAATCGATCCACAATCACCCAAATAGAATCATTACCTTTCACCGTCCTCGGCAATCCCGTCACAAAATCCATGGAAATGCTATCCCACTTCCATTCAGGAATCTTCAAAGGTTGCATCATACCTGCCGGTTTCTGATGTTCAATCTTTGACTTCTGACAAGTCAAACAGGCATACACAAACTTGGCAACATCTCTTTTCATACCAGCCCACCAAAACAACTTCTTCAAATCTTGATACATTTTAGTTGCACCTGGATGGATACTCAATCCACTCCTATGGCCCTCTTCAAGAATACTCTTTCTCAATTCAGACACCTCAGGAACACAAACTCTACCTTTAAATCGCAGGATGCCATTCTCATCAATCTCAAAATTACCACCATTACCCTGGTTAACCATAGTAATATGATCAACTAGAGCGACATCAACTTGCTGACCATTCCGAATATCTTCTAGAATTCCACTAGTCAACTTCAGCATACCCAACTTTACCCTATCAGCGGAAACTTCACAACCCAAACTCATATCACGGAACTGTTCAATTAACTCAAGTTCCCGAACCATCATCATAGACATATGTAGAGACTTTCTACTCAGCGCATCTGCAACTACATTAGCCTTACCGGGATGATAACTCAGTTCAAAGTCAAAATCCTTCAGTAATTCTAACCATCTCCTCTGCCTCATATTTAACTCTTTCTGATCAAACAGATACTTCAGACTCTTGTGATCACTGAACACTTCGAATCTGGAACCATACAGATAATGCCTCCACATTTTCAACACAAATACAACAGCTGCAAGTTCTAGATCATGCGTAGGATAATTTCTCTCATGAACTCTCAACTGTCTAGAAGCATAAGCTACAACTTTACCATTCTGCATCAAAACACCACCAAGACCCATCAAAGAAGCATCACAATAAACAACGAAGGACTCACCAGGATTAGGCAAGATCAACACTGGAGCACTGGTCAACCGCCTCTTCAACTCAACAAAACTCGCTTCACAAGCTGCATCCCACACATACACTTGACCCTTCTTAGTCAACTGCGTCAACGGCAATGCCAACTTAGAGAAGCCTTCAATAAATCTGCGATAATAACCAGCTAACCCCAGAAAACTGCGTATCTCAGTAGCAGACTTCGGAGTCTCCCACTGTAATACAGCCTCAACTTTAGCAGGATCAACAGAAATCCCACCACTCGAAATCACATGGCCAAGGAAACTCACTTCCTTCAACCAGAACTCACATTTAGATAACTTTGCATATAATTTCTTTTCTCTTAACACCTGCAAAACAATTCTCAGATGTCCTGCATGCTCTTCTTCCGTCTTAGAATATATCAATATATCATCTATGAACACCACCACAAAATCATCAAGGTACGGATGAAATATACGATTCATATATTCCATAAACACACCTGGAGCATTAGATACACCGAACGGCATCACAGTGTATTCATAATGACCATACCTCGTACGGAAAGCAGTCTTCGCAATATCATCTGACTTCACTCGGATCTGATGATAACCCGACCGCAAATCAATCTTACTGAAAACATGAGCCCCAATCAACTGGTCCATCAAATCATCAATCCTCGGCAATGGGTACCGATTCTTGATAGTCACCTTATTCAACTGCCGATAATCGACACACAACCTCATCGTACCTTCTTTCTTCTTCACTAACAATACTGGTGCACCCCAAGGAGAAACACTTGGACGCACAAACTTCTTCTCAAGCAATTCTTCAAGCTGCTTCTTCAATTCAACTAATTCAGTTGCCGACATTCTATAAGGAGACATCGACACTGGACTCGTACCTGGTACTAAGTCAATAGCAAATTCGATTTCCCGTTCTGGAGGTAAATCACTTACATCCCCCGGAAACACATCCTGAAATTCACCAACAACGGGCAAATCTACACTCACCACTTTCTTATCCGCTTGCAGAGACGCAAATAAAGCGAATATCTGAGCTTCCTCTTTCACAAAATCCCCCACCTGCCTAGCAGATAGAAATCTTGCCTCATCATTCTCACCAACTTCAGAAAACCGTACCGTCTTCCTATAGCAGTTGATAAACACGCCATAGAATTCTAGCCAATTCATTCCCAGAATAATATCAATTTGGTGCAAGGGTAAGCACACCAAATCAACCACGAACTCTCTTTCAAAGATCGTCAAATGACAACCTCGACAGACAACAGAAGTCTTCACAGAACCATTAGCAGGAGTATCTATCACCATACTTCCGCCTAGGGACGACATAATCACACCAATCCTGGTCGCACACTCATATGAAATAAACGAATGAGTAGCACCAGTGTCAACAATAGCAAGCAATTCAACATTATTAATCAAGCAAGTACCTTTAATCAGATTATCTTCTTTAGGAGCTTCAGCCCCACTCAGAGCAAACACCCTACCAGTAGTATGGGCTGCAGTAGCCGCCTTCTTCGGTTTCGAGCACTGCGAACTGATATGGCCTTTCTCGCCACAATTAAAACATGTCGGACCAGCATCCTTACATTCAGTAACTCTGTGACCAGCCTGACCGCATCGGAAACATCTCAGCACTTTCTTGGTACAGCTATCCGCACGGTGGCCTGGCTCGCCACACTTGAAACATTTACCAGTTATGGGAGATCCTCCCCCACTTGGCTTCTTCTCATCTACCATTTTCTGCTTACCTTTACCATTCGGAGATACATAAGGACTACCACGATCCTTATTCTTCTTCTCACTAAGACTCTTGTAATGAGCAGTCCTAGCCTTGCTATCTTCATCAAATATCCTGCACTTGTTAACCAATGTAGGAAACCTACGAATCTCCTGGTAACCAATGCCTTGTTTGATCTCGGGACGCAACCCGTTCTCAAACTTGACACACTTGGATCCCTCGGCATCAGCATTATTATAGTGAGGGCAATACTGCACCAGCTCTTCAAACTTCGAAGCGTAGTCAGCAACAGACATGTTACCCTGCTTCAGTTCTAGAAATTCCATCTCCTTCTTACATCGCACATCAGCAGGAAAATATTTCTCCAGAAAGACCGTCTTGAACCTTTCCCAAGTCATCTCAGTACCTGGTATTTCAATTCTCTGTCGAGTGTTATCCCACCAGTTTTCAGCCTCTTCAGATAACATATGCGTACCAAACTGCACCTTCTGTGCTTCAGTACACGTCATCACCCGGAAAATCTTCTCAATCTCCTTCAGCCAAATCTGAGCACCATCTGGATCATAGCGCCCTTTGAATGTAGGAGGGTTATTCTTCAGGAACCTTCCCAAATTCTTAAACTCGTCGACCGGCGGATTCTGCTGCGCCTGCATAGCCTGCGCCATAGCAGCCAAAGCTTCAGCAATCGCACGGTCATTTTCTCCAGCCATACTCTGCACAACACAACTACAACCGTTAAATATCGACAGTGTCATTTACACTAATCGACCAACAGGGAAAACATCACATTATGACTCGACTGGACTGACCATGCTCTGATACCACTAATGTAACACCCTTCTACCCAAACGACATATTTAAATAAATTATCAGAGTACAGCATGTAGAAGAGTTTACATTTCTTACAACATAACAATTATCGCATCACACATTACAACATAAAACATATTATTTAATTTATTAAAACTTCGCAGCGGACAACAACAAAATATTAACGTTCGCCATATAACCGTTCGTAATACTGTTCAACATCATCTCAACATAATCGTCATCATAAACAATGTAAATAATAATATAATTTATCTATCGAATCCCATAATCCCCGGTGTCACATGACCAGAGCATTTGACTCGACTCTGTAGAATAACTCTACCCTTATTCTTCAAACCTCAACAATAGCTACTCCGCTTTATCTGCACATTGCTCATCATAGATGAACATAAACACATGCAGAAGGGGTGAGAATTACATTATTAAATAATAATATGACGACAGAAATATAAACATAATTATATATTTCACATATGCCAACACAGCTTATAATCATCATCATAATCAACAACTCATGAACATCAACAAAACAACACATCAAATGCAATGCACACACCCATGCATGACTCAACACGACTCGGTATACCCATCTTGTGACCACTACAGGATCACCACTCCCCGATTCATCACCATAGAATCCGAGTTCCCCGTAAGGAACCAAGCCTCTCAACAAGCCCGGAGTCAACAACATCATTGGAACTCAGTCCGTTCATCACTAGGCATCGGCCTTTCATGAATGCATGCACACCAAACATGCCTCATAATCAACATAGCAACAACAACATCATATAGTCATGGTATTATCATCATCAATAGCACGACATACAACTCAACAAAATTACTCATCATAATTAACTACAATAGGCCACTCACAATTGGGTTCACAACATAAAATCTAACAATTTTTACACACTGCAACAGTGTTAACCGGTTAACGCTATAGGTTAACCGGTTAACGCAGGAAAAATACCTCTTCTGGCAAAACGCAACAGCGTTAACCGGTTAACGCCCTGGGTTAACCGGTTAACGCAGGCAAAACAGCACATTTCACAAAATATAACAGTGTTAACCGGTTAACGCCCTGGGTTAACCGGTTAACGCAGACAAAACAGCAGTACCTGCGCTAACACAAGGCAGAATGCAGAGTTCTCCGCATTTTCCGCCGTTGGAGGACTTCCGGACCTCCGATTCAACTTCCGTAAAAAGCTATATGTTCGGAAATTCATAACTAACCTAAACATATATTCAATTACAGTCTAAACACAGTTTCATCCGACGTGATTTTCCATCAAAACCCCAACTTTCCCAATTCCCCTAACATCCTCAAAATCCATCAACAGTCCAACATATACATGAAATTGCTCGCATATTATCGTTTAATAAGATTCAGACCCCTTACCTGAGATAATTCGGCAAATCTTTGAGCTTCAATCCTTTCCGTTCTTCAACCTCTGCTCTTGCTCTTCCCCTTTTCCCTTTTTCCACTTTCACGATGCTTCTGCTCTTTCACGTAACACTTTCTGTTTCCAACAATGAGGCTCTTTCTCTTACTTCCAACTTATATATTTTCCAAAATAATAATAATAATAATCCAATAGTATTTCCAATTAATTAATTAAATTAATAAATATTATATTAATTCAAATAAAATAATTAGCCTTATTTTATCGGGGTGTTACAGTGTGCACTCTGTCCATAATCTCCATGCCTATAACAATCCATAACAATCATTAACATGCATTTTAATATTTGAAAATTGAAGTTATTTTTGATACTTACCTGAGAAATAAGATTGTAGTTGCGATTTGAATGGGAAAGTCCTTTATTTTTCTTTCCACTTATAATCTCTAGCAATAAAATTCCAAAGCTATATACATCAGATTTGATGGAGAATATTCCATCAATTGCATATTCGGGCGCCATATAACCACTAAAAAAACAACAAATGTATCAATTTGAGGTTATAGTCATGTATAATATAATTTAAAAAAAACACTTTTGAGTATATACTTACTATGTACCAACAACTCTACTTGTGTTTCCTTGAATCTGATCATCTCCACACATTCGAGCAAGGCCAAAATCAGCTATTTTGGGACTCATATCAGCATCTAATAAAATATTACTTGCTTTTAAATCTCTATGTATGACTCGTAATCTAGAGTCCTGGTGAAGGTAAATAAGTCCTCTAGAAATACCACATATAATGGCAAACCGTTGAGACCAATCTAAAAATTTACTTCGAGAGGAATCTGAAAAAGTTATATATTTATGTTATCTACAATAATAATCAAGTATAGAATAAACAAAATTGTTAAGATTTAACAAGTTGCATAGGCACTCACCAAAAAGAAATAAGTCTAAGCTTTTATTGAGCATATATTCATAGATGAGTAATTTCTCTTGTTCTTCAATGCAAAAACCAAGGACCTTAACTAGGTTTCGATGTTGAAGTTTGGAACAAAATAAAACCTCATTCTTAAATTCTTCTATTCCTTGTGCAGAGCTATGTGAAAGCCTTTTAACTGCAATTTCGTGTCCATCTGATAGCATGCCCTAAGTAGTTCGATGATGAATAAAAAGAGTTAGGTTTTTTCCTATGCTTTTAACCATCAAATAACATGATAAATTTTACATCTACTTACCTTATATACTGGACCAAAACCACCTTCTCCTAGTTTGTTGTTATTTGAGAAGTCATTAGTGGCAAATTTTATTGCACCAAAGTCAAAGAAAGGTAGTTCCAGGTCTTCTTGTTCACTTTTGCTTTCCTTTAATTTTGTTTCTATGATTCATGTTTCATCTATAAGTTAACAGGATTCAAAAAACTATACACACTAACTCTACCCAAGTCTCTTCTTGTTTGCAAATAATAAAAGTTGCATGTTCCTTATTTTAAATTAGTGTGTTTTACTTTTGCAACTATCTATTCTCATTCTTAGTTTAAATTTTGCTTTCTCATGCTAGGAAAGTCTTCTTTAAAAGTGTAAGTCAATAGGATTCAATAATCGTGTGAATTTCTACTTATACTTCAAGTTAATAATCTTACATGTGAAATAAATTAATCATGTAAAAAAAAAAAATTTACATTATTTAAATATGACTCAACGTATAGGGGTGACCCCACATTTTGAAAAGAGATTGTTGATGCTTTTCTATATTAAGGGCATTAGTCTTTTGTTCTTGGTTATGTTCTTCAAGTCCACTGAGCTCCCCAAAAAATTGTTGATATTAGATTATAATTACAACAATAGTGGGATAACTTACACTTAAGAGAAGGATGCCACAAAACTTCCAATGGGGTGTTCCAATTGCCACTCCATCAGAGTTTCATTTAACTCATTTCAACAGAGGAGGGTGCCACAAATCCTCCAAAGTTCTACTTTGATCAAGAGGATTCATCTTTATGTTAAAAGCCTTAATAATACATAGGTCATTTATGGATGAATTTGATTTCTTGATTGGCAAGTTACCAGATAGTTTCACATTTGAGGATATAGCTTTGATGCATGCTTTCTAGGAAACTTTGTTGTCCATGAACCTGTATTGATTTCTGGCATACTAGATGCCATTAATAGGGTGGACAATGCTATGAATAATCACTTTCTTGTAAAGAGGGGGCCAATTGTGAACTATTGGAATATAACAATAAAGCTTGCATCACAAGAAGAAGAAAAAGAAACTTGTATATTATCACAACTGAACTACATCATTAGAAGGTATTAAGCATATATAGTGAGGTAGAGTTAATTACATCCTAACTAACTCTTACAACCAACTAAAAATACTTCACCAACTAATGATATTAATTGTAACTTGCACACTAAGAAAGCTCATCAAACGTAATGCTCATCATGCTTAAAATCCCTCATCAAGCTGGAATAGATATTAATCATTCCTAGCTTGCTTTTAAGGTTGCTGAAAGGTCTTACATGCATAGATTTTGTCAAGATATCAACTGCTTGGTCCTTCGATGTAATGGGAAGCAAGTGAAGAATTCTTGCCTGCACTTTGTCTCTCACCACATGGCAATCAATATCAATATACCTAGTTCTTTCATGGAAGACATGATTAATTGTTATATGAAGAGCTGACTTGTTGTCACAATAGATTACAACTGGAGCTAAGTGTTTAATCTGAAAATACTGCTGCTGATACAAGAGCCATTGTCCTTCACATGTCACTTGTGCCAATGCTCGATATTCTGCTTCAGATGATGATTTGGACATGACTGTTTGTTTCTTGCTTTTCCAACTTATCAAATAATTCCCAAGGAAGAAGCAAAAACCAGTTGTTGACCTTCTAGTATCGGGGCATGCTCCCAGTCAGAATCTGAGAAACCTTTAATTGTAAGAACTGATGATGAACTAAAGAGTAGACCATTACCAGGACTTCTTTTGAGGTATTTTAGAACATGAATGCCAACTAACATGTGTTCAGTAAGTAGTAGGAGCACTAAAAAATTGACTAAGTTTGCTTACAAAATTTGATATCTCAGGCTTGGAATGTGTGAGATACATGACTCTCCCAATAAATTTCCTGTATTCAGTAGGATTAGAAATAGGTTTACCAGATCCTTTGTGTAACTGAAGATGAGGCTGAATGGCAGTATTGCATGGTTTTTCACCAATTAGGCCTACATCCTGCAATAGATCCAATGTGTATTTCCTTTGACAAAGGGTGATTCCTTCTTTGGACCTGCTTACTTCAAATCTAAGAAAGTATTTAAGAACTCCTAGATCCTTGATGCTAAATTTGTTTTGTAAAAGGGTCTTAATGTTAGTGATCTCATCAACATCAGTCCCCCCTAAGACCAAACCATCTACATAAAGAAGGATGATTGTGAATTGAAGGCCATTGGATTTAATGTATAAGAAGTAATCAGATTTAGATTGAGTGTATCCCAATTGTAATAGAGTTTCAGTGAGTTTAGTATTCCATTGTCTGCTTGCCTGTTTCAGGCCATCAAGAAGCTTTTGGAGCTTGCAAACCATGTTGGGATGAGGAAATGAAATACCATGAGGAGGTTGCATATAGAATTCTTCAAGAAGGTCACCATGTAGGAAGGTTGTGTTGACATCAAGCTGAAACAAAGGCCAATGTTGTGCAACTGCAATGGTCATGAAAACCCTGATGGTTGTCATTTTGACAACAGGGCTGAAAGTGTCAATGTAATCCAGACCTTCAGTTTGGGTGAAACCCTTGGCCACTAAACGTGCTTTGTACCTCTCTATAGAACCATCAACATGTAGTTTGAGTTTGAAAACCCATCTACACCCAATGGCTTTCTTGTGTTGAGGCAAAGGAACTAAGTTCCATGTATGAGTCTGGATGAGTGCAGTTAGTTCATATTGGATAACATCACTTCAATGATTATTACATATATTTTCTTCATATGTTTTAGGCTCAGAAATAGAAGACATATGAAGAATATATTGATTGTGTGCAGGAGAGAGATTGTGGTAAGAAAGAAACTTAGATAAAGGATACTTACTTTGGGAAGAAGATTGAATGGTAGTTGAATTGTTAAGCTGAAATGTATTCTCAATTAGGTTGCAATAGTAATCTTGGAGATAAGTAGGAGGTTTGCTAGTTCTAGTTGATCTTCTCAAATTGAAAATCAGGATTCGACAAAGGATTAGGGATACGTGGACTATTGGATTTGGAAGGAATGTTAGGGGAATTGGGAAGGTTAGGAGAAGCATTGTCAGGACTGGTGACAGGGGTAGGTACACGTGAGTTTGATTGTTGAGTAGTAGATGAAAGAGGTGAGTTAGAGTCAACAATAAAAGGGAAATAAAAAACACCATTAGAATGAGATGGATGAGAGAAAGAAAGACGATGATTAGATGGAGAATTGGAAGAATGTTTATAAGGAAGAATGGTTTCAAAAAAATATAACATCCTTAGATAAGAAGATTTCCTTGGAATGAAAGTCAAACAACATGTGACCCTTGACTCCAAGTTTGAGTCCTAAGTATAGACATTTTCTAGACCTAGAATCTAGCTTCTTTCTATGTGGAAGCAAAACATAAAGAGCCAAAGACTCTAAGGGAATGAATATCAGGAAGACGATTATACAATATTTGAAAGGGTGACTTGTTATATAAGAAAGGTGTGGTAAGTCTATTAAGGATATAGATGGCATGATTGACTGCATAGGACCATAAAATTTTAGGGAGTTGAGCTTGGAACAAAAGGGCTCGAGTGATGGCAAGAATGTGTTGGTGTTTCCTCTCAACTATGCCATTTTGTTGAGGAGTACCAACACATGAAGTATGATGAATAATGCCATTGGATTTATAATAATCTTGTAGTAGAAACTTATTACCATTATTTGATCTAAGACATTTAATGGATTTATTGTATTGAGTAAGGGCCATGGAAACAAAGGCTTTGATAATATTGGTTGTTTTAGACTTGGTTTTCATGAGAAAAAACCAAGTAAAGCGACTCTTGTCATGAACTACAATCAGGAAGTAATTATGACCATTGATGGAAGATATGGATAAAGGACCTCAAATGTCCATGTGTACCATATCAAATATATGAGAAGAATTATGAGTACTATCAGGAAATGGCAATCTTTTTCGCTTAGCATTAAAAAAACATCACAGGGTAAAGTAGAAGGTGCAATTGTGATAAAAGGATAATTTTTCTTTGTTTCATTCAACTTGGTACTTGATGGATGACCAAGTCTCCAATGCCAAAGGTTGCAATTATTGTCAGGCCTAGGGAATGTATAATTGACGGCTAAACTAGACTTGTGCTTGGAAAGTAATTAGTTAATGCAAGAAGGTAGAGTAAAAGGGAGCGAAAATTGAGGGTGATTGAGAATGTACAATCCTTCTCTTAATTCAGCTGCACCAATTATCTTCTTGGAGTTAGAGGTATGTATGAAACAATATGTGGTATCAAAAACTAATTGACATTGTAGATTAAGAGTAAGTTTAGGCACAAAAAGAAGGTGAATGTAAAGTGAGGCATGTACAACACATTTTTCAAAACAAAATTATCATCAAAATGAATAGTTCGTTCAAAATTGGTTGAGACTAAGGAACCATTAGGTAATTTAACAGTGATTGAAGGAATTCTTTTCAAACAAGAGAATAATCTTCTAGAAAAGCACACATGATCAGTTGCTCTTGTGTCAAGAATGAAAGGTTCATCAATGTCTTGATTAGGAATAGTGTAGATAATACCTGAATTGGACTTATGTTGAGTTACAAGATGATTAACACTATGAGAGGTAGAAGATTGATGAAGAAATGCCAATAAAGTCATATCACCAACAAAAATTGTTGATTTAAAATCATTGCATATTTAATCAAAACAGTCTGCATATCTCTTTAAGATCTTATCATTTTCCTCTATGTATTTGAAGTTAGCTTTGTAGAAAAGCATGATATCATCCGCATGGAGAGTGTGAAATGGAACTTTAAAATTTATAGTCCCTTTCATTGGCATGACTTAGTGGTCATCAATCAACTTGGAGATTCCTCTACTGAGCGCATCTTCACCCAAGTAGAAAAGCAGAGGTGAAAAAGGATCCCCCTGCCTAACACCTCTTTGACTGTGGAAGAAACCATTTTGCTTTCCATTAATAGAAATTGATAAAAAAAGTTCAATGGATAATAATAATGATCCAAAAGAATAATTTTCCACAAATGCCAAAAGAGTCCAGCACTTTGAGAAGAAAGGTCTTGTTCAAAGTGTCTAAAGCTTTGGAAATGTCAATTTTGAGGGCCATATTACCATAAAAAATATCTAACAAATTGAAAGCCTCAAAGGTCAAACAAATGGAGTCCTTGATGTTACTACCAAAACTAAAACCTTTTTTCTCCACAGAAATGATGATTGTCAGTACGATTTCAAGCCTATCAGCAAAGATTTTGGATTAAACTTTGTGTTTGAACTTGGCTAAGGAAATTAGTTTGTAATGGTCTAGGGAATGAACATTATGATTTTTTAGGAATTAGGATGATTTAATTTGAGTTATAATGAGGAAGGATCCAATCCTCTACAAAGAATTGTGTGACTGAATTTATGACATCATCTTCTATAATATCCCACTAGGTTTGAAAGAAGTAAGCTCCAAATCCATTAGGTCCATGGGTATCATATTTGTTTAGACTCCAAATGGAATTATTGATTTCTTTGTGAAAAGATATCAAATTGAGATGAGTATTTGCTTAATTTGTTACATGTTTGGGAAGGTAATCTTCCATCATACCATTGTCCAGCAAAATAGTATATGAGTTAAAAAAATCATTCAAATGGTCAGTTACATGCTCAATTATCTTGTCACGGTCTGATATTGTTTCACCCTCAATGTTAAGAGAAGCCAAAAGTTTCTTTATTCCAAAGCTTCCGCCTATATTTTAGGATTTAAAGATATTTTATCCAAGATAAACATAGGGAAACCCACCACCTTTGTGTCCCAACAAGAAGTGTTAAGGATATGCCATTCCTCATGCAATGTCCATATTTGCATGAACTTGAATTGAGCAGCAAATATTGTGTCATTTATGTAAAAGTTCAGAAGAATGGGATAATTATAAGATTGAGTTTTCACTAAAGTGATACAGGATAAGGTAGAGCACATGTCTAACAAAGCGTGGTTACAAATTGCCTTATATAATATTTTTTATGTGTGGGCCTTGCCATGTCTATTATTACACCATGTGTAGGCCATGCTTGTGGTGGGAAGATGGATAATATGATTTAACTTAAACCAATTGAAGAAGTCTTACATAGGTCTACTAGCAGGTATATAAGACCCTTTATATTCATTATTGCCAATGGTGAAATTGAAATCACACATGAGCACCAAGGAAAACCAAGGTTGTAAATTTGAAGGTTATCCTAAAGGTTCTTGCGATGGACATGATTATTAGAAGCATAAATTGAAGTCAAACCAAATTTGAAAGTAGATATTTTTATGATGAGGGAAACACTCTTGTTCTTCTTTCTCCTAGATCTGGCCTACTGAAAATTCTCAAACGTTTGGTCCTCATCAATGTTCATCGTATCATGAAAAACATTTCTCTCTGGTTGGTCCATGTTAACTTAGGAAATCTTAAGGAGTTATTTGTCCTTCTTATCAGAAAGTTTCCTCCCCATCTAATCCTTTTGAGTTTCATGCACATCCTCATCAGTAACCATTACCAAAGTATACACACACTCCTTATCATAGTTTATTTTAGAACTATCAGTCTTGTTTTCCTCAATTACCACCCGGGGATACTTTGCTAGAGTTGCATATAACCTCTTATTCATCCCACTAGATTCACCAATGTTTTAATTATCTGCATTGTTCTTCAAAATAGGATTTTCTACCTGCCTCTTTAGACTTCTTGTTGATTGACACATAGATCCTTTTTATCGTTCATCTTTTTGATCCTTTTCATGTTCCTTGTTCTCTTTGATGTTGATGTTTCTTTTGTTGCAAGTCATCATAGAATGACCAATGCAATAGTAGAAATTGCAGAATTCATAAATTGTCAATATTCAATATCAACAAAAAAATAAAATCTTATCCTTTTAACCAAGATCTTATATCTTAACTCTTTAGTTAAATCCAAGTTTACCAAAACTATAACATACAATTGCAAAGGCGTCTCTAGGCCTCCAGTGTTCTTAAGACAACCCATGAATTCTCACTCAAGCAAAGGGTGGACCTACTTATATGAGAGCATTTTCCATTCTGACCATATTGTCTTAGACATACATAATCCCTAACAATTCAGGATCTACCCAACAATATTAGTTTGCATCAGTCAGTTCCACAAGGTTGTCACGCTCCTAGGATAATGTATTTCCCTAGCCTTCGAGTATCGAGCAGTGCCAACCAAGGAGGGAAGTTTGATTCTGAATTTTAATATGATCTTCGATATTGATCTAGCTAGAATCATATGCATGTATAATCCTATAAGACCTAATAAAGGAATGAGTCCTCCACTTATCTTGGGATGTAATCTCCGTGTTTCATACGAGTTGGACAAATGGGGGAAATCTATGAGTTAACCCTAGGGAAGTAGAGGTAGCATTATTTTTTTGGTCATCATTAATGGATTTTCTAGCACTTTCATCATAAAACCATGAAAAGACTCATCGGAGGAGGTTTTATCAAAAAAGGATTTATTAGAAGCATCGTCAAATGCAAAACTATTAGAGATGACTACTGTATTTGTGTTAGGGTAATTATTCATCAAGGAATTAGTATCCAAATCATTTGACTTTTCTACCCCCAACAAATGACGAAGAGTCACCACTATCAAAGCTAATCTCCAATCCCATAGGTTGATCATCTATATTGGACATGACAAGTATAATGAAAATAACGAAACAATAGTTAAAGGCTATAAACGGTACTTAGAGGGAATGAGAGGTGGAGAAACGATGTAAAACAAAGGGAATGAAAGGATGATGATGATTAAAAAGACTTACTACTTTAACGGATAAAGAAAACAATGTAATCCAGGGTAACTAGAATTTAAGGAAAAGAAAATTGATTTCACAACGATAAGGCGTGTTTCATTTCGTAATGGGAGCGAAAGACCCAAAAAGCCAAGTTATCTTTATATAAGCTAAAATGGGGTGAATTGATCAATGATAAAGATGAAAAAGGAAATGGAGAGACAAAAGGCAATTATTAGATCTTACCTTAAACACAACAACACTTGAATGCAATTGAGCACCCTAGAAAGGGGCGACACGCCCTAACCTATGAAACTAAAGACACATGTTTGAAATTCATGTGAAACGTCTCAATGATGAGAAATACATTTAATCCACATGTTCCTCACTCATCTTACGACCGATTCCCCGGATTTTTCCACTTCCCTAAGGAAATCAATGCAACATTATGAGGTCGGCACCAACTTTGAAAGGCTTCTTGTTCTACACATCACGATAAGCATTTAGGGAAACTTTTCTGGTCCGCCCACTAGCCCAATGAAGAAGAGACCAATTTATCACTCCCAAAAAGGTTAAGCTCAAGACACAACAATGTCTAATAACTATATGGCACATATATAAGTACAGCAGTATGCGTAAGACTAAAGGTACGCACACTTTATATTAGGAATGACCATGGGTATGATTTCGGTAAGATACTATAGTATTCGTCCCTAAATCCTCAGTTTTATAAAATCCTCGTACTCGAGCCCATACATGCGTGGGAACCAATCTTTACTCATACCCGTTATTTGTACCCATTATTCGTAGGTCTAGTAAAAATTAATCTATCAATTGAATATATCATATTATTTTAAATTTTTAACAAAATTTATAAAACATTCAAAGATTTTACTTTTGAATTATGAAATAAACGAACATTTATATTAAAATGTGTAATAGTTTAATTGTGTTGTATTTTTTAAAGAGATAGAGATACATTTTTTATATGATGATATAAATTAAAATATATAAATATACATTGTGCGAGTATGGGATGGGGTGGATACTAAAGTACCCGTACCCGCATCCATATTCTCGCCAATCTTAATGAGTAATTATCTATGTCTTAGTCCATATCCATTTTATGGATTTTAACCTATCTATTATAAGTATTTTTTTACGAATACCCATTAGATATGAATACAATTGTCATCCCTACTCTAGATACTTCACACTATCATTTTTGGACTCAATTACTAACTTGGACGTTGAAGTTGTATTCTTGCAGGTCCAACCCCCTTAAACAATGACAATGAAACTTATACTTAGTTAGCATTTAAAAATATGATATGCTCCTTAAATATTTATATTATAGATACAAATATAAATATAAATATAATTAATATAAAATATATAAAAAATTAAATCTTAATATGATTATTCTAACATCCAGCCCACATATATAAATATAATGATTCTAAAATATTAATGAATGCTTTAGAAATATAAAATGAATTTTACATTAAAATTTAATAATATAAATATTATTCTATAAATATTTTGAACTGTATCTCTATAAAATAAAATATTTTTGAAAAAATTACTATAAAAATAAAATGTGAATAAAATAAGTTTTCTTTTTTAAATTTTTATTCTATCAGTTTTCAAAATTTAAATTAACAAACATAGTTTGTTTTTTATTTTTTTTCAAACAACTTTTTAAGATTATTTTATAAAATATTTTTAAAAACTTAAAAACTGAAATCCTTTCAAACAGTACTTATCAAGATGGAAGCTTTAAAACTGAAATCCTTTCAAACTTAGGCAGGAATGAAGTATTATATTGATACTAACCAAACAACAAGACTAATGGTGTAGGACGTAGGAACACATCGGTTTAAGATATATATCGTAGATATCCCAAGTCAAAATTAGTAATGAAGTGGGAGGAATGAATTTGTGGTTCACATAATAGATAATATTTAATAGATTACAGTTAGATAGATCTATCAATCTTTAAGTTGAGAGTATTAATAAGAGTATAATTAGAAGATAAGCATTAAAATTATATTAAAAACTAAAATATAATATTAGTTTTAGGATAAATAATTTTATAAAATACTATAATTATTTTGAGAAAAAATAATAAAACATTTAGAATTAGGTAAAAAAAATATAAGACAATCCATTTTAATGTTGGTTTATATAAATTGAGAGTATTAATTAGAGAGTATAATTAGAAGATAAATATTAAAACTATATTAAAAACTAAAATACAATACTTGTTTTAGGATAAATAATTTTATAAAATACTATAATTATTTTGAGAAAAAATAATAAAACATTTAGAATTAGGTAAAAAAATAAGTCGACCCATTTTAATGTTGGTTTATATAAATAATTAAAACCCTAATTATTTGTATAAATCAACAATAGAATTGGCCGAATTATGCTCTTTTCTTATCTAATTTTAATCTATTTAAAATAAACCAAATAAGAAAAATCTATCATTTATATAAGTTTAAATTAAATTAAATATTTTTTAAATAAAAAAAAGTCTATTTAAAAGTCTATTTAGTTAAGATGATTAGGTCACTAACTATAAAAAGTATTTTTAAATTTATCAAATCAACTTATTTTAATAAATATATATAAATTTATTAGTATTATTTTATATTTTGTACTTTAAATTTAAATACAAAAATAAAATCTAATTATCGTGAAAATAAGCTAAAAAGATTTACAAACATTATCATAAGTTACTTTATAAACTTACGAAAATAAATAATTTTACAAAAAATTTGAAAAAATTGATTAAACTAAATGGAAAAAAAAATTAGTCTTATCATCACTTAAACATTAATTAAATTGTTTATTATATATATTTAACTGAAATAGATTTTCAAATAGATTAATAAATCAATCAGACCTCAAATCTAAAAACAAACTTTTGAATCCAATTTAAATTTTTTATTTTTTAATAAGACAAACTTAAATTTGAAAAAAACAAAACAAAAGAGTAAAATTGTAAAGTCCGAACACTTACCTCTAAATTTAGATTTAGCTTTTCTCCTCCAACAAAAAACGATGATGAATAGAAAAAGTATCACAATAATTGAGCAAGTGGTACTTGTGACAACAACCATCCTTTTTCTTGAATCATCTCGGTTTGCTTGAATTGAAAAATGAAATAAAAATCAATAATTAAAATTCGAAAAACACATAAATTGTTAATTAAAAATTAAATTCCATACTTGTTTCTATGGCAGAGGATCTAACATATAAATCTTGTCCAGAATCAGGCAATTGTCTCATGTCCAAAAGATCACTGAACCAAATGATGCAACCACTTCCATTTCCTGTAATGTTGGAGTTGGCATAAGCTGTACAAGAACAATTCTCCCAACATTTGACCTTACATGTCTCAAGTGTCATACTTTTACTTATCCAAGATTTCTTAGTGTCCGGGACCTTTACATTTTGAAATTTGATGAACCCATCTTTATTTTTCTCTCTGCATCTCCAATTTTCATTACGCATGCATCCTTGACTCCAGTCCTTTACACTCCAATTTTGAGGTGATTTGGGAGTGAACCCGCTTAAGCACTCACACATTGAGGACTTACCAATCATCGCACAAATCCCAAAGGAACTACATCGGTTGTAATTATCACATTCATCTCTCGGAACATTCAAATACAATATCCATTTTTGATTCTCTTCAACCCAAATAAAGCGCTGCAGCGCCGAAACAGTTTGGTTGATAACAATTCTTGAGAGTAGTGAAGGATCTTTGGGTTGATAATGAAAATAATACTCATCAGTTTTGTACACAAAATCAACGATGAATAATGGAACATGTTTCAGTTTTTGTGTAGCACCAAAACGAAGGCCATTAAAAGGTCCACTTCTGTATATCACTGATGAACCATTTTGGATTTTCGATTCAGGCAAGTCACTTTTTATGAAGCCATAAGTAATTTGACCTGAAGAAGGGTCGTCCCAATTGTTCCATGCTGTTAGGCGCCTATTAAAGCGGCTTGTTAGATTCCAACCAAACTTCATTCCTGGAAGGATTGTATCAGTAGGATAGTCAAAGCTCTGCCACAAGTAAAATCCACTGTCACGGTTGTCTTTCTCGTCGGTTAATACGAAGTTGCCGGATCCTAAGAGCCCTGCTACCAAGTTTGAGGTTGAGACTTTGGTTGTTATGTTTGTTGACCAATGATTTGTGCCATTTTTGCTTTGAAGGACAATGTTTCCTTCCTTGCTTATACTCAATGTTCCGGATTTGTCCTGAATTGGATGGTTACGATTGGCAACCCAGACAACCGTTTTTATAGGGACATTTTTGAACCAAATTCCTACGTAGCGGTTTGTAGAACTACCTGGACTGAAGAAACCCAACTCAAATGCTCCATTGGTCAATGTGCTTCCATCATGAAGAGAATGAAACTGAGTTATGATATCAGTTTCAGAGGAAATTTGGATGGAAAACAATAGGAACTTGAGAGAAAAAAGCATAAAAGGTAGAGTGCCCATTCTTGTGCTTACAAGCTATTAATTAACGAGAACCACCAAAAGTTGAAGATAGGTTATTCAATAGGACTGTCTTATAATATAAAGAAGAACTTAATCTTTAGTGGGTTGACTTGGTCAGTCTCCTCAGAATCTTTTTTTTTTTTTTTTTTTTTTTTCATTGGAAGTATATTTGATCCACATGAAATGAGTGGTTGTGCTAGCTCGCTTGCACGGCTTAAAAATGGGATACCATTATTATCAATAATGCCATAGTAGTTTTTTATGAAAATTTCAATACCGAGTAGGTATTAAAGGAAAAATTAAATCTCAGAAAATTTAAGAAAAATTTATGATGAGCCTCAATATGGTAAAAGTATGTAATATGGGATTGGGATATCTTGACTATCCAAAATTTATCACTTCCCATTAATCCATCGTGACCAGAGCTATGGATTATAAACACTTATATCACATAATATCTTTTTCTTTCTATTTTTGCTTCCATATATTGTGGAAATTCGTCATACATACGATAAACTCATGTATAATCGGAGTTGCAAAAAACACATCATTGTTATCCCACTAGTATAGGATTAGTGAAGTTCAATCCTTTCTTATTTGTGAATCTCTTAAAAACACATCATTAGTGAAGTTCAATCCTTTCTTATTTGTGAATCTCTTAAAAACACATCATTGTTATCCCACTAGTATAGGATTAGTGAAGTTCAATCCTTTCTTATTTGTGAATCTCTTAATTAATTTTAGTATGCTCTCTTAGAATCAAGTATAATTTTTTTGTTCCAACACTTATATTAACCATGAAAATTTAATTTGAATAACAATAATTCATTGGTAATGTAATTGCAAAAAATATTGTTGTTATTTCACTGATGTATGATAAGTTAAGCTTAGTTGTATCTCATTTGTGAATTCCTTCCTTCTCTTTTCTTGTGTGTATTATAAATATATCCTTATATATCGGTATGATCATGGTGTTTTATGGTCAGTAAATAACTATGTATTCCTATCTTCGACCAATCATTATTGTCATTAACTCATTTTGATTATGTTTGTCTGAGTATTTAAATAATATAATGAGTCGTTTTATCCTTGTTTATGTTGAGTCCGTAGACTCGAATTGATCTCCTAGTCGTGGGTTATAACAACATTGAAATGAGGGGCATTCGCCATTATTTTTTTATGGCGTGCTCCATTGATCTTTATTCCTGATAAATACTATTTAGATAAATCTCCCTAAGACGAGTCAGGAGAGATCACAATCGTCCTATATGTATGAGGTATCAGTTGTCTCTCTTTCTCGTTGGGAAGTCTCCTTTTATACTTGTCCACTCATCAAATGTCATTTAAGGGATGCCCCTTCATATCCCATGTTAAAGTGATCTTTAGTAACGTATGACGTCTCCCCTAACTCTCAAATAATGCCTCTTCCATCAATTTTTGTAACTCTTATGCAATCATGGGGATGTTTCGTAACACTCGTATGTGACTGTTGATGTTTCCTTCTAATACCTTCAAGATGTCGGATCTTACTTGCTTATCTACCAGAGTCATTATGAGACCGGATCCGACTTGCTCATGTCTTGTAATACTGTTCTTCTTGACCGAGATCTGACTTATTTGCTCCTTCGTACTCGGTCTTTGGAATTCCAGGATGTACATAAGCCCCCTCCCCCCTCCCCGTTCACGAGGTCTAATCGGATTAAAGTGTTCGGATAGGAAAATCTTGGAATTCCTTCTTCCTTGATTCAATCACTTATTCGGTAAGTTACCGTGTGATAGTGGTTTAAAAGATTAATAATGACAAATTTCTTTCTCCTTGTCATGATGACTTTTTATGGGAACCCAAACTTGTCATCATGATTTTAGTTCGATACAACTTCTTTGTCGTGGTAAACTTATTTTTATAAAAAGACTCCTTTTTCATTTGTTCTTTCACCTAACTAGCGACCTCACTTTCAAGTTTTGCTGACGAGCTTCCTTTTGCTTCCTCTATTAACCGTTCTTTTTGCACGCTCAAGCCTCACGTATTATTTTTTCTACCCTATTTACTATTTTCCCCTCTTTTTTAAACTCTTTTATTACTGTTATAATACGAGATTATCATGATTCATGAGAGTTCTCGATTTCCTTTATTGCTTATGAGAGAAGGAAACTCTAGAACTAATGCATGAGAGAGAGTGTGAGGGTCATCTGAATCGAGCGGAGTTTGACAAGATTATTAGGGAATTTTATGGTGAGATCTCGTTGCCTAGTAGTAAAACTGACTCAGAGTATTCATCGTTCGATTTCATGGATAATCTTATGGAGACAATATGATCTTTGATTGATAAAGAGGTTCTAAATTATGAGCACAACATCATCGACGACAATGACATTTTGAAGCTTCGCTCCAATAATCAAGTTTCCTCTATCAGGAACGAGGAGGACGTTGTGTTAGAACCATGTGTAGTTGATGAGAGAGGTTGTATTACTCGGCTAAAGAGAGTGCCAGATGAGTATTTTTATTTTTACTCAGGGGTAATCGAGGACTTTAAGATCTGTATTCCCTTTACTGATTTTGAATTCGACCTCCTTAAAACCTTAAATATTGCCCATTCTTAGTTACGCACAAATGGTCGAAGCTTTATTAAAGCTTTTGAACTCGTTTGTGAGACGGTTCATATAACTCCCACTTAAGGTTTATTCTTCTCATTCTTTGAGTTGAATGGAGCAGAAAAAGGAGGTTAGGTTTCCCTTAGTGGAGTCCCGAGCAAGAGTTTTCTTCATGATTATACTACCAACTATAAAGGTTTCAAGGATAAATTCATTCGAGTGAAGAGTGGGGAAAGATACCCTTAAGTTATGTATGCGTTGGACGGGAACTATCATTTCCCGATTTATTGGTCGGATATGAAGGTGAGAAAATACACAAGAAGGGGGGTTGAATTGTGTATGCCTAAAAATCTCTTTTCACTTCTGATTCCGGAACATCAGATTCTAAACCTCGTTCAAAGTTTGATACCAGAATGAGTAATAACAGTGAGAAGTTTACTTCCTTTTCTTAACCCTGTTTCAGAACCTAAGGTATCAAGCTCAAATTCTGATACAAGTAAGAGGTTGAATCAGATCAGAGCTTGACTTCGGTGTTTGTTTGCACAACGGAATATAAATGCATAAGTAAATAATAGACACAAAATATATCACGGTTCCTCTCAACTGAGAGTAGTCCAATCTCATTACATCACAAGTCCTCTCAACCCGTTCAGGACTTCCTGCTTTGCCCGCAAGCATGAGACTTCAATGCTCAATGACACTGATTAAGACTTCCTTGCTCTGCCCTCAAGCATGGGACTTTAATGCCTAAACAACTCGTTCAGGACTTCCTGATCAGCGTGCAAGCATGATACTTCAATGCTCAAGCACCCAGAAAGAGACTTTTTTGCTCAAGCACTCAACAAGAGACTTATTTTCTCAATCTAATAGAAAAAGACTTACTCTGAGCACAACGGCCAGAGTCTTCAGATTCTCTTAACAAAAGAGTATGGTATTAACCTTGTGTTTATGTGTGTTCTTCTTGGTTAAGAATATACAAAAAGGTTTACACTCTTGAGCAGAATATGAATTGTTTGCTCCTGAGTGTAGAAGAATGAAGTTTTCATTCTTCTTCTTCTCTCCTTGCACATATTTTCTTCTTGTTGTGCATTTCGGTTCTGATGATCTTCTTTGATCATTTTCACTCTTCTCTCATACACTTATCCCTTGTGGTTATATTTTCTATTTAGTGTATGTTTCTCTTATCCGTGTTTTCTATATAAACACAGTCTCTCTCTCAACCCATTTTGTGAACTGGTATCATAACTATGTGAATACAGTCATGGATTCTTCAACCCCATTCATTCTTGGTTAGAGACAATTGTCATTTTGAATGTTTTCAATCTTCTTCTTAAATAGATACTGAGAATAGATTCTTTGAAGATTGAAACTACTGATGGTATAATTAGCCGTTGAAGGTATTTAGCAGATGTACAATAGAGTAAGCTAAATACTCAGCTAGCATAAAGACGTTGAGAGGAGCAGAGCAGAGTTCATAATAGTTGAAGAGATCAAATCCTGACAACATTAATTTATCTTGATTTGACCTAAAGCAGTTTACCTTGTGACATGATCTTCTTTAGATTACTTCTGACCGAAGGATAAATTATATCTCCCCATTGTCGGAGTATATTTTATAGATCGAATTTCCTAGGGGATTGAAGGTCCAAAAATTCAGAAATTTTCTAGAGACACTAGTGAATCTACCGTCAAACATGTGGCAAGGTATCTAACTGAGGCAGGGGACATCGCCAATAATGAAAATATGCGAATAAAATATTTCCCTAGTTCTCTCACTAAGAATGCCTTTACATGGTTCACTAAGCTCCCGACGAATTTGATTCATGATTGGACTCTTCTAGAAAGATTATTCCATGAACAATTTTACATGGGACAATCAAAGATTACTCAGAAAGAATTGACTAGTATTAAGCGCAAATTTACTGAGCCAATAGATGATTATCTCAATAGATTCCTGAAGGAAAGGTATTTCATACAAGTTCCTAAGCACGGGTTAGTCGAAATTGCCGTTGGCGGTTTAGATTATTCCATCAGGTAGAAATTAGATACCCAATACTAGAGGGATATAGTTCAGTTGGCTGATAGAGTTCGACGGGTAGAGCGTGTGAAGGCTGAAAAAGCTAGAGAAAGTAAGAATAATATGAGAGAAAGGGTAACATAACTCTAATTAGATGAAGATGATCAAGATACATATAATGATCCTTTAAGTTTCGACTAAAGCGAAATTGACCTGGCCGAACTAAAATAAAGGCCACCCGATTCATGCAAGGTACTTACACCTTCGAATGGGAAGAATCCGGTCGAACCGGAAAAGAGCGACAAATTCCCTAAGAAAACATATACTTTCAATGTTACCAAACGTGACAAATTTTTGACTTGCTAGTCAAAGATGGACAAATGATAGTGTCTCCTAGCGCTAAAATTCCTCCATTAGAACAACGAAAGAAAAGAGGTTTTTGTAAATATCACATTTTTTGGGCCACAGAACCTCACAATGTTTTCTTTTCAGGGACCTTGTGCAGAACGCGATTAAGGATATGAAACTGAAGTTTGGGGATAAAGCTAAGTCCCATATGAAGATAGATTCAGACCCTTTGTAGGTGGAGAATGGCCATTACACTAAGCATGTCATTGTCAAAATGGTCGAAGTGTTTGAAGGTCATGACAAGAATACCACTGTGATCGAAACCACTGAGGGTTTCAATCAAGAAACCAACATAACTAAGGCTATTGAGGGCCTTAGAGTCAAATTGTAAAAGTTGGTTGAGGTGAGCAAAGAGACTAAGATGGAGACTGACGAGGAAAGCACCCAGCGAATCGAAGAGCAAGTAAAGGTGGCTTACCCAAAGAATGATGAAAGCTTAGTGGAGTTCCTTCATCATTGCCAACGAAAGAAGTCTGAAGTGATGTTGTGCCCTAGGTGCAGTTCCGTCTTCGATAAAAAGGTGCAGAGAACATAAAGAGAGTTAGAGTGGCTATTCATAGAAGAAACTGAAAAGATACCCGCAATCACTACACCTTCGACAAAAGAGGGTCCAAGCCTCCAGGATAACAGACCATCTACCTTCAACCCAACGGCTAACGCTTCCTTAGGAATGTGGGTGAAGCCTACTGAGAAGAGAGAGTGAGGCCAAGAGAAATGACAAAGTTTTGAAGTGGGTTGAGGCTCCTCAATAGCATATCAAAAGGAATTCCAAGTGTCAAGATAACAAACCTATGAATCTAAAAATTACAAGGGCAAGAATCCCATGCCGAGGTATTAGTGGTGAAGGCAATAAAGGATAAGGAAAGCCGAAAGAGAAGATAACGAGAAAGCAATGGCGGAGTCTAGCACCAACCAGCCTCCAAAGAAGGATAAAGGCGAATAGAAAAAACCAGTAGGGAGACAACTTTTTCTTGCTCAAAAGGAAGAGTCTAAAGACAAGTCGGAATAACCAACGACGGATGATGATATGTTGATAGATAACTTTGACACAGGGTCGGAACCCTCTTTAGACATCAACTGTAATGTGGTATCCGTACTTCCAGTAGAATATGACCAAGTCACGATGATCGAAGAATCCGAGGAAACTACCGAGGAAGAAATGGCCAAGCATAACCCCGATATGTTACTATATAATGAACAACGGTTGTGTCGAAGAATAGGATTCTTTCTTTGAAAGACCTGATGAAGCAATGAAAAACCATTTGAAACCCATTTTCATCAGGGGAAAAGCGAAGAATGTAGGGATCAACAAAATTTTGGTAGATGGTGGTGCGGCGGTAAACCTGATGCCACACTTTATGTTGAATAAAATTGGAAAATTCGACACAGATCTCAAACCTCATAACATGGTGTTGTCAAATTACGTAGGAAAAATTGGCCACACCTTTGGAGTGATCCAGGTATACCTAAATGTTGGTACTATCACTAGGCCAACCATGTCTATGGTTATTGCATCGAAGGCTAATTACAACATGCTTTTGGGTCGTGAATGGATACACGACATTGAGGCAGTACCCTCATCGCTCCACCAAATAATCTCTATATAAAGGAATGATGGAATAGTAGAAAATATCGAGGCTGACCAAGGTTAATTTATGGTCGAGATTAATCACGTGGATAAGCGTCATTTCGACAAGAACCTGATGAATATTTCTCCATGCAGTCCTGTTGGGTTTACATTTGCGCCTACTGATACAATATTTTATTCCCTTTATCTACATGCAACCCATGGTTTTCAATGGGACATAGAGGTCGTGGGAGAAGACCTTGAATTTTGAGGGACGTCAGACATCCAACCAACTGGATGGGGAGACGAAGACAATGACTATGTCTGAGTCTAAGATATTTGAAAAGATTTCGGCTTATATAGTCAAAAATAGAATAAAGGCGACCTTAAAGGACGAAGTTAAGTATATGGTTATCAAAGCCAATGAAATTGAAGAGCACCTCGAAGGGCCTGGGGTAGATTTCAAACCAGAGCCACCTGATAAAATTCAAATCGAGGCGCCAAGCCAGAGGCTCGATTCCATCTATGATGACGAGCCTTTGGGATTCGAAAGGGACCCGCTGACACCCAACATAAAAATGAAAGCGCGGGATCCCCTAGAGGAAATCAACTTGGGGGAAGGAAGAGTCAAAACACCAACGAGTATAAGTGTCAACCTTGGCCAAGAACTTAAAGTCGAAGTGATCCAACTTCTAAAGGAGTACGAAGACTTCTTCGCTTGGGACTATGATGAGATGCCTAGATTAAATGAGAGGATTGGTAGAACTGAAGTTACCTATCAAGCCTGGAAGGAAGCCAATTAAACAGATTTCAAGGAGATTTGCACTGGAAATCTTGTCAAATATCAAGGAAGAAGTCGAAAGGCTGCTCAAGTGTAAGTTCATCCACACCACAAGGTATGTCGAATGAATTGCTAATATAGTTCCCGTCATTAAAAAGAATGGAATTTTGAGGGTCTGCATTGACTTCAGAGATCTAAATGCTACGACCCCAAAGGACGAGTATCCAATTCCTATGGTAGAAATGCTTGTCGATTCTGCCATAGGCCGTGAGTATCTTAGTATGCTCGATAGATACTCTATATACAATCAAATTTTTATTATTGAGGAAGATGTGCCGAAAACGACATTTCCATGTCATGAAGCCTTATGCACCTACGAATGGGTGGTGATGCCTTTTGGTTTAAAAAAAGCTAGGGCAACCTTCCAAAGAGAGATGAATTCCATTTTTCATGATTTTATCGAAACATTTATGCAATTTTATATTGATGATATAGTTGTCAAGTCTATATCAGGAAAATCATATAGGTCATCTTCGACAGTCATTCAAAAGGATGAGGAAGCATGGTCTGAAGATGAATCCTCTCAAATGTGTGTTATGTGTGTAGGCAGGGGATTATTTAGGCTCTGTGGTCCACAAAAGGGTATCAAAATCAATCAGAATAAGACCAGGGCCATTATGGAGGCGAAAGCTCCACCAACAAAGAAGGAGTTGCAGTCTTTACTGGGAAAGATCAATTTCTTGACGAGATTCATCTCGAACCTAAGTGGAAAGACTCAAGCCTTTTCTCTTCTACTTCGACCGAAGAAGGAAGGTTTCGAATGAGGGCAAATGCAGCAGGAAGCCTTCGACGAAATCAAAGATTATCTTGTTCATCCTCTAATTCTAGCACCTCCTTGTAGAATTAAGAGTAAGAGGTTCTATATTTCTGCATCTGATGTAACTATAGGGAGAATGCTTGCTCAAGAGGATGAAAATGGCGTCGAAAGAGCCATTTATTATCTTAGTTGGGTCCTTACTGATGCAGAAACTAAATATAACATGGTTGAGAAATTGTGTCTGTGTATGTACTTTTCTTGTACCAAGTTAAAACATTATATAAAGTCTGTTGATGTGTATGTTTCGTCTCATTTTGATGTTATTAAGTATATGTTGTCTAAGTCATTCCTGCACATTCGAATTTGAAAGTAGGCACTTTCCTTAACCGAATACTCCCTAACTTATATGCCTTTAAAGGCGATTAAGGGGCAAGTGGTCGCATACTTTATAGTCGACCATTCCATAGTCAAAAATTCCCAAAATTATCTAGAGCTTGAGCCTTGGAAATTATATCCCCATGGTTCTAGTTACAAAGATGAAACGGGTATTGGAATATTGATTATCTCTCCTAATAAATTTCCAACAAAATTCAAGTATAGGATTGAAGGTCCTTGCTTAAACAATGAGGTTGAATACGAAGCTCTGATAGTCGGCCTTGAAATGCTGTTGGAATTGGGGGTAACTAGAGTCAGATGATGAGGGAATATAAATGTGTCAAAGAGAATCTAATAATGTACTTTGTAATTGCAAATAGACCATTACGAAAGTTCGAAATGGTAAATATTCGACACATTCCTCGACTTAAGAACTAAGAGGCCAATGAATTGGCTCAAATTGCTTTTGGGTACAAAATTTTGAAAGAAAAATTGGAAGATGTGATCGAAGTTTGAGGGAAAGTGATGGCGACCATATTATCCCTGACAAATATGGAAACAACAAAACTGGGTTATGCAGATGAAGATAACTTCGAGATATTGGCTATCGACAACTTGACAGATGTAGATTGGAGAAAACCAATAGTAGATTACTTAGTGAATCCAATAACATCTGTAGAGTGGAAGGCCATGTATCGTTCTTTAAGTTATACTCTTATGGGAAACGAATTATTTAAAAATACGCCTGATGGAGTTTTACTCAAATGCCTTAGTGAGGTGGAGGTATACTTAGCCCTGTTGAATGTCCATAGTGGGGCATGTGGGGCTCACCAAGTAGGCCATAAGATGAAGTGGCTTTTTTTTTGACAAGGGATATATTGGCCTACTGTGATGAAAGATTGCATCGAGTTTGCCAAAGGATGTCAAGAGTTCCAGATACATGCAAGTATACAACACGTCTCTGCAAGCGAACTGCACTATATTATGAAGCCCTGGCCCTTCAGGAGTTGGGCGTTGGATCTGGTTGGTGAGATTCTACCAGCATCTTCTAAAGGTCAAAAGTACATCATAGTAGGCATTGATTACTTTACTAAATAGATCAAAGTCATACCTTTAATAAATGTTGATCAAGAAACAATGGTCGAGTTTATCCAAATACAGATAATTTATAGATTTGGGATCCCATAGACCATCACAACTGATCAGGGGTCAGTATTTATTAGTCCAAAGGTCTAGGAATTTGCTAAAGAAGTAGAGTTCAAACTATTAACATCCACACCTTATTATGCCCAGGAAAATAGTCAAGTCAAAGCAGCAAATAAAGTGGTAATTAGATTAATAAAAAAGCATGTGGGGAAAAAGGCAAGAAATTGGCATAAGACATAGAACCAAATCTTGTGGGCTTGTCGAACCTCCTCTAAAAATGATATAAACTCTATGCGATCCCAATACAAACTCTAAGCATGTGGTGTTACCAGTTGAAATTTATCTCCAATCAACTAGAACTCGAAGACAACGACATCCCATCTGAATCCTACTGGAATATGATGTTAAATGAACTAGTCGATTTGGAAGAAGAAAGGTTGAATGCCTTAGAGTTATTAAAGAGGCAAAAAAAGAGGGTAGAGAAAACATATAATAAAAAGGTCAAAGTTAAATCATTTTTTAATGAAGACTTAGTTTGGAAAGTAATTCTACCTATGGATCAAAGGGATAAGACATTGCGTAAATGGTGCCCAAAATGGGAAGGTCCCTTCCAAATTGTTCAAGTTTTTTCTAATAGTGCATACAAGATAGAAGGGTTAACTAAGGATCAAAGAATCCTGAGATTAAACGGGAAATATTTGAAAAAATATAAGCCTGCACTTCAAGAGATTAAAATATTAATAGAATAGTATCCATGCAAAATTGAAGTCAAAATGGTAACTATATAGAAAGTTTCAAAATGGCTAAAGTCATTACATTACAAATTACAGGGTCGAAATGAAAATTCAAGCAGTTACAACATGAGTAAGCGAAATAAACCTAAAAGGAAAAGCATCCTTCATGCGTTCATACTTTTTCTTCGAGAGTGATAGGTGGAGGACGATCACAGTCTGGTTGGAGTTGAGGATATGAATTTATTTTCCCAAATCTTGGGCCCGTTCGACATGATCCACCCTTACCTGAATTTCGTTGTCAATTTCTTCATGATCAAGATTCTGAATCTCCTCTTGGCATTCTTTGGCCTTTTTTATTTTAGCCTGTGATTCTTCAATTTGCAATTCCCATGCAATAATATTGCTAGCACGAGTTTCAAATTCTTCTTGACTTTGTTCAAATCCCTTTTCCAATTTTGCAACTTTGTTGGTGGACTTTGTGCCAGCATCCCATTTAGTTGTTTGGGTATCCATTTTGTTCTGAATCTTGTTCAAAACTTCCCTTTTGCCGTTAGGTCTGCGGTAACTTGATCAATAAGTAGCCCAAGCTCCATGACGATATCTGTAATTTCTAGAGGAGTGGTTAGGATGTCAACTTGTTTCAAGATATCATTGATCCCAAAGCATGCAAAGGGATTGTCTTCTAGGACTTGGAGCAAGTTAACACCGAATTCTTTCTCCTTGATCTTTTTGAGCAGTTCGTCAACATGCTCATTTGTAGACTGACCACCAGAAATGGTCGAGGAACTTGAACATTTGCCAGTCGAGCTACCTCTTGTGCTCATGATCGCCTTCAGGTATTCCATTGGCTTATTCTTCTATAAATATGTCTAATTATTCCAGGGAGAAAGAAATAGTTATATTAGTCTAAGGGGATTTGAAATTTTTGGTAGTGCCAAGGGTTTGGTTGTTTGTGGGCATGTCACCTGGGTTTGCATCATCATCTTTCTCTTCTTCCTAAGGGTCAATATGGATGTCAAAAATAGAGCGATCTTCATCTTCATTTTCCTCTTTGTCTGGGGTGTCTTCACCTTAGTTGAGGATTTTTGGCCAAGAGTCGTTTGTTTTGTCCTGGACATTCTCCTTTGGATTTTGGATGTCCATGGTTTCTGGGATCTCTGTGATGCGATGCTCTACTTCTTTGTTATCTTCACTATCAGAGCCAGTGGCTTGAGAGTGTTAGGTTGTATTATTTGGAGGAGAGACCACTTGTTGTTCGTCTGTAGGTTGGTTCACTGCGCCTGTTGACCCTTTGTTTGAATCTTTGTTGGATAAGGGATGATGTGAAGGAATGTTGGCGTTCCTAGGGATAGCATGCTTAATGCTCAAGTGTTCAGTTCCATCACGTCGTCCTGCAAAAGGAATCAAGTTATGCTAAGTCGAAAAGGAAAGGGACGGTGGCTTAGAAAAATGAGGCAAAATTCTATTACCTTAAGACCATCGACACCAGGGCTAGAGTTATCACTCTCGATTCATTCAAGGGTATTTTTGGTAGTATTTTCAGGATCAACATCAATCACCTTTAGAGAAACAAGTTTTGTTGGCTTGATTTTGATGACGTTAGTTTTCGGATAAGAGGTGGTATTAGAAGTTTTCGCTTTCTTCTTCTTCTTGGAAGGTTTGGATGTTTCTGGGGAGAGATCATCATCCTTTGACTCAACTGTTTGAGCCTGGGGATGGTTAGTCTTTCGCTTCCTTGGAGTTGGAGGTGGTTTTCGACTTACCTGAAAATAACATTAGAATTAGCATATAAAGATAATACATCCAGAAAAATAATAACACACGAAGTATACCTTTGTTTTTTTGGTGGTTTTTTTTCCTGGACTTCGTCCTTGGCCGAGCTAGCAACTTTCTTCGCCGGACCCTTTATCTGTTTTCTTTTGACGGCTAAAAATAGAAAAGGTCAAAATAGTGATCACAAGTAAAAAGGGTGTTAAGAAATTGTTGGAAGAAGAAATAAATCGAGAAACCCTCATATTCCACACCTTCATATATTGGAGAAAGTATGTGAACATGCTCTATGTCAATATGAATATGACCTTTAAAATTGTCCAGAGTGTGCTTAGTCGGAACCATGTGTTGGGAAATTTTTTTAGAGTCTTGTCGAAGAATTTTCATAAAATCCCCACAGAGGAACCAGTTGGGAAACAGAGGGCTAAAAGCCACGCCGAAATCAGCAGTTGGTAGTCGAGGGAATTTTGGTGGGTGAAGATTAAAATCCAACTCATACCTTTGTCTGTCTTTAACATAGGAAGGTAGTTTTAAATCGAGGAGTTTCTTTGTAAAATTTTCTCTTAAAGTTACTACTGCCTCGCGGATGGTTCAACAAAGATCATCAGACCTGTAGGCAGTCTCAAAGTATTTTTAGAATGCTTGGATTTCTTTGATGTGAGGTCGAAATACCTTTCTTGGATCTTTAATGTACATAAGAAAAAATGGTGGTTAGGTCCTGGGTAAAAACAGGAACTTCAAACATTTTTGGGGAATAATAACTTCTCCACCAAGTGTCATATTCTTGAGTGCAGTAATATGATGGTTTAAATGGAAGGAGGGTGAGTTGTGTAGTTCCAATATAATGATACATCTCTTCGTTTCCTTCGACTTAAGTATGATACATGTTGTAGAGAACAATGACACTTTTCTTGTTGAAGATTGATTTGGGCATAACTTGGGTGAGACCAAACTGTCGAGAGACAAGATTGAGTTGGTAGCTAAGGAGGATTATCTGGTTTTTCAAGGATCTGGGCCTTGTTGCGATTAACTTGGGTGTGATAATTGCTTCCCATATGGCAAGTGATTCTGTGATCTTTCGAAAGAGAAGGGAATTTCCTAGTAAACCACTCCGGGCCATGAGTCTTGTTGGCAAAGGGAGCCATAGAAGGAATGAAGTTGTAGCATTTTGCGTACATCATCACATACCCAGTAAACGTTTTTTGTAAGTTCAACCCTTCATCATTAGGAGTCAGTTGGACGAGGCGTGTTCCTTTGACTCTTCTATTTTTAATGTCGCCATCCTCTTCATTGATTGTGTTGTGGGTTGGCAATGATGTTTCGAAGGTAACATTGAGCCATAGTTGAAGCAACCAATATGGGTCATCCGGTAGTAGATTTGATCCTAACTGAATCTTATTAAGGGTTTTGATGCCTTCTCCTAAGACTCGTAGAGACAACCTAGAACCATCTGGTTGATGAAGAGTTTGGGTCCAACGTGTAATTGGTTCGCCGTGGTCAAGATTTTCTTTGCCACTTGTAGAGATTTCGACCAGAGTACGCGTCGAGATAGCCAAAGTGCGAGAAAGACAATGTGCTCTTCGTCAGAGACCTCTTCAGTATCCTTGTTGTGGTGATCTAAGATATAATGGGTAAAGATAGATCGATTTCCTTCAAAGCCAATGATGTCCTCAGTCATGCAGTTGGGATCGAAAGTGTCTTCAGTTGGTCGAAGACAAGTGATAGAAGCAATATCGAAAAGGGTTGGAGTCAATATTCCACAAGGGAAGTGAAAGTTGTTATGAGTATTATCCTAGAAGTATAGGGAAGCTATCAACATGGTTTGGTAATAGCCAGGGCCAACCTTCGACAATTGGATCATGTCGAAGATTTCCATTTCTTTCTAAGTTTGAGCTTTCTGGTTTTCTATTTTTGCGAGCCAAGATAAGTAACTTTTAGGATCTTTAGACAAGGGGCAAGAGCGAAACACTCTATGAGTGTTGCTCATGTTATCTAAGCTTACATGTTTTTCTATGGGCTTAGTTGAAGACTTTGCTGGGGTGTCAACTGCAACATTTGATTCAATGCTCACACTCTCATCACTAGTTTTAGATTTCTTCCTACTAACTATTGGTTTGTTTCAGTGATAAGTTAGAAAGTACTCTTTGAGTCTTTCAGGGTTAGCATTAATATTTGGTAAAGGCACTGCAATTGCATGCGTTTTTCTAGAGATTGAGATAGGAATTAATACCTCTGACTGATAAATACATTATTTCTCTTCTTCAAGAGGGGGCTCCGGAATGTATTATTGGTTTCCCATAATTTTGGGACCTAATATCTTGTGAACAGGAGGAATGAATGCTTATTTCTTAGAATCTTTTGAGTTCTTAGTTTTTGACACCATTGATGATGGGAAATATGGAGGAAATTTGTTTTGTTTGGATAAGAGGAATAGTTTTTCTTGTGATTCAAAATGGAGAAAAGTTCAAAAGAATGAAATAAAGAAGGTCAAGTGAGGTACTTATAGTGGGATGAAAAAAATGTTTCATTTGAAAATATTGATAGTTGTTGAAGATCGTGAGACGCGTGTTGATCAGAGAAAGAATGATTATACGGTAGAAGTTAGCATGGCCCATGGTCTCCTAGGAAATAGGAGTGTGATGATTAACTGAGATTTTCGCACATCTTGATGAGACGTTTGAAGAAAGATGACCATGACATCATAGTAGTAAAGATATTGTTGCATCGAAACATTTCAAAAAAATGCCCTTTTCTCCATATAGTCAAAAACAACATTTTTAGGGGGCAATTTGTTAGCTGGAATTTCGACGTTGGAAAGGAGAGACCATTTGTTACCATTATTTTCAATTTACTATAAATAGGGATCTTAGTGATTAGGATTGGTGTGTTCCAGTTTGTACAAAAACTCACATATTACTCAAAGTACATGTGTTATTAATGTTGCGTCATGAAAAATATAGAGTCGCCACCGGACTTTATTTATTCCAAAGGAAAGGGAAAATTGAGATAAAACCACAAATGAAGAATGGTCTTGCAACCAAGAGTGGATTCGGAATTTGGTTATGCAAGGGGAAGGTATTAGCACCTCTTATATTCGTGGTACTCCATGGGAACCACTTGCTCGTATCAAATGTGTATGGATGTTGTTTGTCTATATGTTTCTTGCTATAGGGAATGAGATGAAAGAATGAGATAGGGGAAAGAATAAATTTTAAATTAGTGTGCTCGCCAAGGATTTGAGCCCTTGTGCCTACGTATTCTCATACGTACAATAAAGAAGTCAGAGCTCCGTAGTTCGGCTCACAAATAAAACACTTGTTTGATTATTTTTATTGAACAATATTTACATTCGCGCACTACTGTTCACTTTCTTGTATACTCTATCATGGGAGCGGAAAGTATTTGCTTGTTTGCGGTAAAATGGATCCGCTTGGATCACACTCTAGCAGTTAAACATTACTTGCTCACACATGGAGGCTTAAGCGTCGCTCATGGTAGAACGAAAGTAAGCGTCCTTTTTGAAAAGTTTTGAAGAGAAGAGTGCACTGAGGCAAAAGATGATTTAATTTGTTGGGGTTGATTTTATGTACGGAGACAAGCATCAGACCCATGGCTAGATACAATCAACAGTCCAAAAAACTCAGGAGTTGAGAGGACAATGTTATCCTAACCACTCTTTTTCGTCCAAAAGAGATTTGAATTGTGAAAAGAGTTTGGCAAGTCTAATCATTGGAACTTAAAGGGAGACAAGTATCTGGCCCTTGACTAAGCACGGCCAATAATCATTATACTTGGGAGTCGAGAGGATAATGGTATCCTAACTACCCTTTTTCCTCCTCATAGCACCTAAATCTAACTTGTTTGAATCATTAGATGTTTTAAAGGGGAAGTCAAGTGTTGGGTCCTCAAGCTAGGTACGACCGACAACCCAAGTACTTGAACGTTGTGTACAAGCACGTACACCTTATTTTTGCATTCCAGTTTGTTATGAAAATGGTTTGAAAAAGGAACTTGACATTGGATTAAGTTTTTGAGTTTATTATGGTAACAAATAGAATGAGATTGAGAAGTGAATGGAGAAGAGATGGATCATGGATCATGGAATGGATGAGAGATACTTGACGTTGGATCAAACACCTTTTGTTTCTTTTGAAATGCCATTTTTATCGTTTGTTTTTTTCTTTTTAGTTAGTATGTATGATGAACTAATAAAGGAAATAAACCTATGTTATTACATGATCATGGGGTGAGGGTGATAACGCGAAAACGTATCGTATTTTTGGCTTCATATGCATTTCTTTTTACTTGATTAACACTTATTATTACGCAATATTTTATGTTTATTGCATGTATTTATCGAATAAAAGGTTTACGAGCAAGCAAAGTGGAAAATAGAAAAGAGGAAAGAAAAAGAGAAGGAAATGGAGAAAAATAGAGATAATGGGCCACCACACAAATGGGCCTGTGGCGCCCATCACCTGAATGTGTGGCGCCCGCCACATGAACCAAAGAGGGTGGTGGTGCCCGCCATTAAGCATGAAGAGTTTGTGGCGCTCGCCACGAAGTTAAGGACTAGGGTTGTGGCAACCGTCACAACCTAGTCTTCCCTACTATTTCTCCATGATTTTAGCCACAAATCCACTCACCTTTGGCTACAATTTAGGGGAGTGGAAAATATATAAATGAGTTTAGTTTTCAACAGTCTCTCTCTCTTCTTCCAGCTTTCAATCGACGATTAATGTTTTTAGTCAAATTTATTTTCTTTTAGTTTCCTAGGCAGTTTTCCTACTTTGTAACAGTGATGATTTCTCCACATCGGGGATTATTGCAAATTTATTTTACGCATTTGAATTCAATTGTAACGGTTACTCATTGCCAAAGCTTGCCGACATTACTTGAAAGTTTTACAAAAATAACCCACTTTTTCAAGGAAATTCCCAAAATACCCCTAGTTTAAAAAAAATCCCAAACTACCCCACTTTTAGGAGGAGTCTCCAATTTAATTGGAGACTCCTCTTAAAAATTGAATGGAGGCGTCAATTGGATTGGCTAGGGTAGGTGCCCTAGCCAATTGGATTGGCGCCCCTGTGTAGGACTTAAGAGGAGGCGCCAATTCAATTGGAGCTTCAGCGTAAAATGCAATTTTTGTGTTATAAATAGATGCGTTGTGTGAGTCATTGTTCCACATCTCAATTGATCATTTTACAATCATGTTTGGTGTTCGTCGTTGATGCGGAAAGGTGATTTATGCGAGAGACAAACCTCAGATACTGATGATGTTCTGGAACATCACTGTGTTCAATCAACTGAAGAGAGAGTTGGTTCGTTGGTTAGATGGAAAAATACTAGAAGGGGAAAAATTAGAAGTATTGAGAGACTCGACAGTATCTTTGGTTGGGTATGAATGAAGACTGATAAGGATGCTAGGGAAATGATGTTCGGTCAAGATGACATCAATTTGATTGTTGTAATCAGTTAGAAATATTTATGTTTTCAGATAGCTTATTTTGTATTGATGTTTGTTGTGAACCTCGTTGTAACAAAAAGCATAATGATATAATGATTGAAGGTTACAAAAATACAATGTTACAAAAAGCTTAAGACCCAGATGATGCTCCTCGATTGGGACAGTTGTTCTTGTTGTGTCCTGGTTGACGATAAATACTACATAATCTTATCATTTTATCTGTGGAATCCATCTCTGTCCTGATACGTGTGTTGTTTGGCCTTCCTTTTTTCTTTCTACGCATCTCGTCGTTGTGCCAAACTATATCACCTTCATATGGAGGCCAGTATTCCTCCATTGGTAGTACCGAGAAGCTTTGATTATATACATTCATGATGGTGACGGTCTTGTACACATCAGATAAATGGTTGTAAGCGTCTTGACGAGTATAAGCGCATGCTGCAATGACATGGGAGCAAGGAATGCGGAGGGCCTGAAATTTTCCACAATCGTACTAACTTCTGTTTAGTCTAACAGCATAGGCTAAATTTGGTCTCCCCTCGTTGTGATCCATTGTTTCCTGGACACTGAAATTTTGCCTATGACGGTCAAAGACTGTTACAGCATGTGTGCTAGCTTTGATGCTCTCCTCTTTCATGACCTTCATGCAACACTCACTGAATACTTGCCTGGACATTAACACCGCACTCCATCTTTCACCTCTGGTTGCGAACGTAGAAGCCAACCTATAATAGGTCGATCTTACCAAGGCGGTTATCGGCAGATTTCGAATTCCTTTGAATACCCCGTTCATGCATTCCACAAGGTTTTTGGGTCATGTGGCCCCATCGACAACCTCCTTCAAATGCCCTTGTCCACTGCTCTACTGGTATGTTATTTAGCCATCTCCCTGCATTTTCATTAGACAGTCTAATTTCATCACGATAATATTGAAATGACGATTGAGTTAGAGCAAACCCAGCATTCACCACCTTCTTGCGAAGATTCTTATCTTTTATAGCACGCATGAAGTTTTGTGCAATGTGTCTGATGCAATAGACATGGGTAGAAGGAGGATCATGCCATCCGTTTTCATGGTTGTTATAGGCACTCTCAATGGCAGCATGTCTATCAGAAATCAAACAGAGATTGGCTTGTGGAGCCACATGCGTTCTGAGATGTCGAAGAAAGAAACCTCATCCACCAGCTGTTTCACCTTAAACAAGAGCAAAGGCAATGGGAAAGACATTGTTGTTTCCGTCTTGTGCAACCACCATGAGCAAATTACCCTTGTATTTGTCGTATAACCAAGTGTGATCAATTTGAATAATAGGTTTGCAGAATGCGAAACCTTTGATGCACGGGTCAAATGCCCAAAAGAGACGGTGAAAGATTCTATTACCTGTAGCACAGGTTCCGTCTGGTATCATCTCTGGCAATGTCTCCGTAATTGCCACAGTTCCTGGGACATATGTTTTTAGTGCCCATTAAAACCGTGGCAATTCCTTGTATGAATCCTCCCAGTTGCTGAAAACTCATTCAACAGCCTTTGTCCTTGCAATCCAGGCTTTCTTGTAAGATGGAGTATAATTATATGTTATTCTAATATGGGATATAATTATACTCACCTTCACGGATGGGTCTTTATTAACCAACGACAGAATCTCTTGACATATCAATGCTCCACTTAGTTTGCGGTGATCTTGTTCAACGTTAGTTGCAATGCAACTGTGAGGTGGGTCTATTGAAACGATCTGCCAAGAGTCGTTTTTCTTTTTGTAAGACGCAGCCAAACGAAACTTACAAAGCATGTTATGACATTTGATAACATACCTTCTAGAATCAGTGTGTTTCACTGTAAAATGGTTTGCACGTGGTATGAGTTACAACAGATGACCAAGACATTGTATTACTCAATATCGCAACCTGTTGGATCACCTTCGACCGACAGACGTAAGGAAAATAAATTAATAATTTCGTTATATTTTGTTAACTTATTCTACCTAGATTATAATCCTATCTTCTTTCACATTTCAGTTTATTTGGCGTCCATACCTTAATTTGGATCATGACCATCAGGCCAATGCTGAAGACGCGGCCGTATGGACTGCATGCACACCAATAATACGGTTCACAACTGTGGAGATGCACAATAGTGATCGTGTGAAGCTGCAGTTCGGTATGCCCCAAAACATCCCATATCCCCCGGCTAGCCTAGGAGAATGGCATTTACGCAAATTTAACGACCAATGGAACTTCAATCCATGGCAAAGCTTTGCAAGATCGGAGTGTCGCAAATGGAAGCATCGTCATGACCATGTGTTAACTGACGCAGTCATGCCAACTGAAGAAAAACCAAGTCGTACTTATATGGCTTGGTACAGATCGGTTGGTTTTCAGTTCATCGCCGAGGATATGTACTTGTACGACCCACGCCAGATGACTTACACACCTGACACCTCAACATCAAACCCCCCATCAACAGTGTCAGACCGGATACACACAACCCCCTGTTCGTTAAACATTCCGTTCAACCAACATACAAACATACAACCAAAACATACCATACACCCAACCCCAATACCAAGAGCATACCCTATACCACCACCAACAAATTGACCATCAACCTGAGACTCAACATCGCTTTGCACCCACCCCATCACCCTACCAAAGTCGCCTAAGCCAGAACATCCAACGATCATTCAACACCAACCGCCCCTCTGAAGGAGAATTGCGACCCAAAGCGCAGCGGAAATTAAAATTTTCTCCTTTAGAGATCCTTACGAATGGTCATGATCAGTGATAGAATATTTACCTCTTGTGACGGTTGAAACCTTTGGTGCAGATCTCTTGTGACGATCAAAACCTTTGATGCAAATCCACGAAGCGATCACGAACGTTGAACGATGACAACGTCTCTACTCAGTCCACACGAACGGCTTCCTTCAATCTCAGTGCTAGCTGGTACGAATGAAGGCTTTGAGTGAGAGAGAGAGAGTGAGAGAAAACGAAAAATAATGCAACCGCAAATTTTTGCTTCTGCACAAGGGTTCTATTTATAGAACCACTTGTGTGGGCTTCAAGCTAAAAGCCAACATAAGTGTATTTTGGCCCATATCTTATAATATGCCCAAAATCACTTAAGCTCATAGTACCTTACCATATTTCGTATTCTACTCAAGTACACCGTACCTTACGATGTTCTATAACTCAGTTAAGGGCACCGTACCTTACGGTATTCCTTAGTTACTCTATCTCTCATCAATCCGTCCTTTGTGTGTGACCCTGTAGGTTTTTCGTGACGTTGGCAATTATATTAAATCACGTATTTAACATAATAAACAGTGAGCGGTATCTAGCAACACATCACTGCTACCCAAGACACGAAAATGTCAAGTGATCTGACACAACCTTCTGTGATAATAATTATGTGTATAATTACCCTTTTGCCCTTATGTCTATATTGAACACAAGGCATAGGCCGTGTCATCCTTGTTCAGTTCAATATTGGGCCCATAGACATTTATCCTGTTACGCAGGATGAGCAAATTCCATCTAGGACACTCATGTCCCTCAGCATGCTTTGTGGAGTACCCATTAACTGTCTTTATGGTTATCCAGTTACGGACAACGTTGGATCAGCAATAAAGCACTCGACTCTACATCTAGGGTCCATTAGTGGTTTCAGGTCGAAGAGTGGAATACACTATTATCACCATGAGAATAACTTATGACACTTTGCATAACTTTCTATATAGTATTCTCATAGCGGGTCAATCCGGTATAAATATTACTCCTAATATTCATACCTATGTTTAAGACTTGATAACTCTTTATCCATGATCCATGAGATGTGATCATCAGTCTACAAACATAATAGTCTTAATGCTTTAATGCTATCCCACTTCACACTAAAGCTCGACTACGGATACTTTAGGAATAATGTCCTTATGTTTAATGTGATCTCATGATTAAGTCATACTTGATACATTAAACAGACTAGCTATTCTAGGGACTTTATTAAACAAACGTAATAAAGAAAAAGCCTTTTATTATTAATAAATAATTCGATACAAGTACCAAAAGCATTGGCCTCTAGGGCTTACACCAACAATCTCCCACTAGCACTAGAGCCAATCAGGCATACCCTTAATACCCATAGATCTAGTATGGCCATCATGCTTCTGCTGCGCAAGAGGCTTTGTTAGTGGGTCAGCAATATTGTCAAGTGTAGGTACTCTGCATATTTTCACATCTCCTCTATCTATTATCTCTCGAATGAGATGATAACGCCTAAGTATGTGTTTGGATCGTTGGTGAGATCTAGGCTCCTTGGCTTGTGCGATAGCACCATTGTTATCACAGTAGAGACCAATGGGATCCACAATGCTAGGAACTATGCCAAGTTCACTAATGAACTTTTTGATCCAAACAGCTTCCTTTGCTGCACTTGAGGCAGCAATATACTCGGCCTCGGTTGTAGAATCAGCAACTGTATCTTGCTTTGAACTTTTCCAGCTCACAGCGCCACCGTTTAAGCAAAACACATAACCAGATTGCGATCTAAAGTCATCCTTATCTGTCTGGAAGCTAGCATCGGTGTATCCATTTACAGCCAACTCTTCATGACCTCCATATATCAAGAATGAGTCCTTAGTCCTTCTCAAATACTTAAGGATATTCTTGACAGCTACCCAGTGAGCATCACCAGGATCAGATTGGTACCTACTCGTTGCACTCAAAGCATACGAGACATCTGGTCGAGTACATAACATGGCATACATGATAGATCCTATTGCAGATGCATATGGAATCTTATTCATGCGATCCCTTTCTTCCTTAGTTAAAGGGGATTGTGTTTTTGATAGACACGGGCCATGTTGCATAGGTATGAATCCTTTCTTGGAATCATGCATATTAAAGCGTCTCAACACTTTGTCTATGTATGTACTCTGACTTAGGCCAAGCAGTTTTTGTGATCTATCTCTATAGATTCTGATTCCTAATATATAGGCTGCTTCACCTAGGTCCTTCATAGAAAAGCATTTCCCCAACCAAGACTTTACTTGTTGTAGGGTAGGGATATCGTTTCCAATGAGTAATATGTCATCTACATATAATACCAGGAAAACGATCATGCTCCCACTAACCTTCTTGTAGACACAAGGCTCATCTTCGTTCTTGATGAATCCATATTGTTTTACTGTTTCATCAAAACGAAGATTCCAGCTTCTGGAAGCTTGCTTCAATCCATAGATTGATCTTTGTAACTTACATATCTTTTGGGCTTCCTCTGGTATGTCAAATCCTTCAGGCTGTGTCATGTACACATCCTCAAGAAGATTTCCATTAAGGAAAGCAGTTTTGACATCCATCTGCCATATTTCATAATCATGATATGCAGCGATAGCAAGTAAAATCCGAACAGATTTAAGCATTGCAACTGGTGAAAAGGTTTCATCATAGTCAATCCCATGAATTTGTTTATATCCTTTTGCAACCAGTCTTGCCTTATAGGTATGTACCTTACCATCCATGTCAGTCTTCTTTTTGAAGACCCACTTGCATCCTATAGGGTTAACTCCTACAGGAGGTTCTGCCAAGGTCCAAACTTGGTTTGTGTACATGGAATCCATTTCAGATTTCATGGCTTCTAGCCACTTCTTAGACTCGGGACCAGTTATGGCCTCTTGGTAGGTCACAGGCTCATCTTGATCCATGAGTAATACGTCACCTTGATCAGTTATGAGATATCCATATCTCTCAGGTAGTTGACGTATCCTGCTTGACCTACGCTGGTTTTGTTCTACTTGAGCAGGTTGCTCTTCCACAACTTCTTGTGTTTCCTGCTCTAATTCCTCCATAGGTGTATCTATGCTTTGTGATTCTTGAATTTCTTCAAGCTCTACTTTCTTCCCACTGGTTCCTTTGGAAATAAAATCCTTTTCTAGGAAAACTCCAGTTCGAGCGACAAACACTTTGCCCTCAGAAGGATTGTAGAAGTAATACCCTTTTGTTTCTTTAGGATACCCCACAAATAAGCATTTGTCAGATTTGGGCTCAAGCTTAGTTGAAATTTGTCGTTTCACATAAACCTCACAACCCCAAATCTTCATGTAAGACATATGTGGTTTCTTACCACTCCATATCTCATATGGTGTCTTCTCAACCTTTTTGGATGGAACACGGTTAAGTGTGTAAGCTGCTGTCAATAGTGCATGTCCCCAAAAGGAGTTTGGAAGATCGGCGTGACTCATCATGGATCGGACCATGTCTAACAGGGTTCGATTTCTTCTCTCAGATACACCATTCCATTGGGGTGTTCCAAGAGGAGTAAGTTGGGATAGGATCCCACACTCTTTCAGATGGTCATCAAACTCTAGGCTTAAATACTCACCACCTCGATCTGATCGAAGAGTTTTAATATTCTTACCTAGTTGGTTTTGTACTTCATTCTTGAATTCCTTGAACTTTTCAAAGGACTCTGATTTGTGTTTCATTAAATACACATAACCATATCTACTGAAATCATCAGTGAATGTGATGAAGTACTGAAAACCTCCTCTGGCTGGTATGTTCAGTGGTCCACATACATCAGTATGTATGAGGGCCAAAAGATCATTAGCTCTTTCACCTTGTCCTGTGAATGGAGACTTTGTCATCTTTCCAATTAAACAAGATCTGCATGTCTCATATGATTCATAATCAAAAGAGTCCAAGAGTCCATCTTTATGGAGTTTGGAAATGCGTTTCTCATTTATGTGGCCTAATCGACAATGCCAAAGGTAAGTTGGATTTAACTCATTAGGTTTCATCCTTTTAGTATTAATGTTATATATAGGCATTTCGAGATCAAGGACATACAGTCCATTGCTCATTTGTGCAGTAGCATAGAATATATCATTCAAATAAATTGAGCAACAATTGTTCTTTATTATAAATGAAAAACCAAACTTGTCCAAACAAGAAATGGAAATAATATTCCTGCTAATTGCAGGTACATAATAACAGTTCTCTAACTGAATTATTAAACCACTAGGTAAAGTTAATACATAAGTTCCTACGGCTAAAGCAGCAACCTTTGCTCCATTGCCAACTCGTAGGTCAACTTCACCTTTTGCCAAATCTCTACTTCTTTTTAGCCCCTGCACATTTGTACAAATGTGAGAACCGCATCCAGTATCTAATATCCATGATGCAGAAGTAGATAAATTTATTTCAATAACAAAAATACCTGAAGTTGAAGTCTCTACTCCATTCTTCGTATCTTCCAGGTACTTTGGGCAGTTTCTCTTCCAGTGTCCGGTCTTACCGCAATGGAAGCAGGTGCCTGCCTTTGCTATGCCTCCAGTAGGCTTCAAAGCAGCAACAGTGGGTCTGGGTTTGGCAACTTCCTTGCCTTTCCCTTTATCACCCTGCTTGGTGGGCCTTTTGTTCTGTCTCTTTCCATTTCTGATCATCAGAATGGACTTCCCTTTTGTCTTCAGATTTTGTTCAGCTGTTCTTAACATGCCTAGCAGTCCAGGAAGAGATTTATCCATATCATTCATATTGAAATTTAGGACAAATTGACTGAATCTATCTGGCAACGATTGCAAGATCAAATCAGTCGCAAGTTCCTTTCCGAGGGGAAAACCCAACCTTTCAAGGTTTTCCACATACCCAATCATCTTGAGCACATGGGGACTTACAGGGGCTCCCTCAGCTAACTTGCTTTGAAAAAGGGCTTTTGAAACTTCAAACCTCTCATGCCTTGCTTGCTCTTGATAGAGCAACTTCAGGTGTTCGATCATATCGAACGCTGACATGTTCTCATGTTGCTTTTGCAATTCTGAGTTCATGGTAGCTAGCATGAGACAAGCAGTTTCATTGGCATCATCGACATGCTTCTTATAAGCATCTCTTTCTGCCTTAGGTGCAGAACTAGGAGGTTCCTCTTTAGGAACAGGAGTCTCCAAGACATACAGCTTTTTATCATGCTTGAGGACAATCCTCAGGTTTCGGTGCCAATCCAGGAAATTTGTCCCAGACAATTTTTCCTTGTCAAGGATTGATCGCAAGATGTTGTTAGAGGTGTTTGTTGTCATGGTAATCTACATAAGAATTAAGAAAATATAAGTATCATTGACATATTTAATTAGGCCTTTAATCAAATATGCTCCCACTATTTTACTCAAAACAAATGACCCTCATCATTTGATTCGGAAAATCCTGTTGGAAGATTTTCTAGTGGGTCGAGATCCATATTTCACTTCGTTCTAAGTCCGCGTAGGCGGATTACACAAAACTAGGTTATTTAGGTAGGAACTCCTTCCAGTTGTATCTCATACAACTCTCGAAAATTTCAGTTGGGTGAATAACTCCTTATTCCAATCCATCATATGGATTATTCCCAACTCTTGCTTCTAAAACATATATGATATTATTATAATTAAGTTTGACCCATTGTCTTAGCAGTTGGATATTACAATTATCCTATCGCACCTTACTAATATAGAACATGCACCTCGCTTTGGCGAAACCTACATTATCCGATACTAGTCTTGATGAGTGCTAAAACTTGGAAAGCAAACACATATAATATCATCATAATTTGTTTAGTTAAGTTTGACCCATTATTTTAGCAGTTGGATATTACAATTATCCCATCGCACCTTACTAATATAGAACATGCACCTCGCTTTGGCGAAACCTACATTATCCGATACTAGTCTTGATGAGTGCTAAAACTTGGAAAGCATAAACTTAATATTTTAGTTTGAGGGAATTGCAATTGTTATGATCTCACCGGCTTGTTTATCATATAAATCGTCTCTCACATGCATCAACATACATTCACATGCATCAACATACATACAAACAAAATGAAACAGTTATGGCCCCTAGCGCAATTGTTCTCCCAAGCCAATGAGAGAACCTAAGCTAACCTACAACGATCTAAGCTTCTCCAAGCAAGATCTTCAAGGTTGTCCTCCTTTAGTATTGAATTCTTCTCTAAGCTTCTCCAAGCAAGATCTTCAAGGTTGTCCTCCTTTGATCTTCAAGGTTGTCCTTCTTTGACATTGTCTTCTTCTCTTTCTTCATATTTATATTACAGAAGAAACTCGTTTTACATACGAGGGATTGAGATGAGAAAAGAATTTACATTAAGAGATCAAAAGGAGAGGCACGACACGCAGGTCGTATTTAAAAACCCAAAACAAAATAAAGGACAACTAAGGCCATAACTGATCACCACAAGGCAATAATAATAAACACATTGTTATTATTAAATTTTAATTCCTTTAATTAATTAAAACCAAATTAAATTTCGGCGACCGATCACTCTACGCAGAGTTAGCCGGGCAGCGCCCCTGTCCAAAATTTTAATGAACAATTCATTTGGAATGGACATTGTTTTGCATGAACACAACCCTTGCGTAGTCACAAAACAGGAACCCCGAGAATTCTGACCTTGTGAGTGTGACGACCGTCACAGGCATGTTACGCCCGTCACAGGGCCAAAACAGAAATGCCTAGTTTTCTGGACTTGTGAATGTGACGACCGTCACAAAGCACGTGACGACCGTCACGCCCTTGTTACGACCGTCATGGATCTGTTACGAACGGCACGCGTCTTGTTTGTTATGCCTCTTGCGCTCGTCACACGAGCTTCACGCGGCCAAACTAATAGGGATTTGAAACAGTCTACGGACCTCTTCCAAAAAACCCTAAATTCACAACTCCGTGACGACACAACCCTTGCACCGTCACCAACCCTAATGCGCCAATTTCAGACCGTCAAACACACCTCGATTGTTGATTCAGTATGATTGATCAACAGGTCATTGCTTCACCATACTAATGTCGGATTCCGAAGCAAATGACCATTGATCGCTCAAAGGAAAACAATCATTTAGTGTTCGAATGAACGAAACAGAAACAGTATATCACATATACCGTATTTTGCATTAGGATTACTTATATCATATATAAGTTAATCGGTCTCAATTGCGTAACCTATGGACGATTGATGTATCGCTGCTTCACCATACTAATGTCGGATTCCGAAGCATAGTCAACATCAATCATCCAACTCGTACACTCATGATGCCAAATTTAGTTACCCGTTTAATTAATTGATTCATTCTGTCTTTTAATCATATTAATACAGAAATTAAACAGCTATCCGATTCATGGTTTCGTAAGTGGCTCTGATACCACTGAAGGAGAATTGCGACCCAAAGCGCAGCGGAAATTAAAATTTTCTCCTTTAGAGATCCTTACGAATGGTCATGATCAGTGATAGAATATTTACCTCTTGTGACGGTTGAAACCTTTGGTGCAGATCTCTTGTGACGATCAAAACCTTTGATGCAAATCCACGAAGCGATCACGAACGTTGAACGATGACAACGTCTCTACTCAGTCCACACGAACGGCTTCCTTCAATCTCAGTGCTAGCTGGTACGAATGAAGGCTTTGAGTGAGAGAGAGAGAGTGAGAGAAAACGAAAAATAATGCAACCGCAAATTTTTGCTTCTGCACAAGGGTTCTATTTATAGAACCACTTGTGTGGGCTTCAAGCTAAAAGCCCACTTAAGTGTATTTTGGCCCATATCTTATAATATGCCCAAAATCACTTAAACTCATGGTACCTTACCATATTTCGTATTCTACTCAAGTACACCGTACCTTACGATGTTCTATAACTCAGTTAAGGGCACCGTACCTTACGGTATTCCTTAGTTACTCTATCTCTCATCAATCCGTCCTTTGTGTGTGACCCTGTAGGTTTTTCGTGACGTTGGCAATTATATTAAATCACGTATTTAACATAATAAACAGTGAGCGGTATCTAGCAACACATCACTGCTACCCAAGACACGAAAATGTCAAGTGATCTGACACAACCTTCTGTGATAATAATTATGTGTATAATTACTCTTTTGCCCTTATGCCTATATTGAACACAAGGCATAGACCGTGTCATCCTTGTTCAGTTCAATATTGGGCCCATAGACATTTATCCTGTTACGCAGGATGAGCAAATTCCATCTAGGACACTCATGTCCCTCAGCATGCTTTGTGGAGTACCCATTAACTGTCTTTATGGTTATCCAGTTACGGACAACGTTGGATCAGCAATAAAGCACTCGACTCTACATCTAGGGTCCATTAGTGGTTTCAGGTCGAATAGTGGAATACACTATTATCACCATGAGAATAACTTATGACACTTTGCATAACTTTCTATATAGTATTCTCATAGCGGGTCAATCCGGTATAAATATTACTCCTAATATTCATACCTATGTTTAAGACTTGATAACTCTTTATCCATGATCCATGAGATGTGATCATCAGTCTACAAACATAATAGTCTTAATGCTTTAATGCTATCCCACTTCACACTAAAGCTCGACTACGGATACTTTAGGAATAATGTCCTTATGTTTAATGTGATCTCATGATTAAGTCATACTTGATACATTAAACAGACTAGCTATTCTAGGGACTTTATTAAACAAACGTAATAAAGAAAAAGCCTTTTATTATTAATAAATAATTCGATACAAGTACCAAAAGCATTGGCCTCTAGGGCTTACACCAACACCCTCCTCCTACCATAGCCAAGAGGCCCAAACCTCACAAAACCAAAACATCCAACAACCCTATCACTACCAAACACCCCAACAACCTTTCCAACCTTTCCTCGATACATTGTTCACACCCATGTCTCCCTTCAACTGTCCCGGTCACCCATCAATGAGACATCCACAACCCAACTTCTTTGGCATGGGTCATAAGCTCAGCTACAGCAGTACACTATCAATGCATACTGAAGACTATGTCGACTTGTCTGACTACCTCAACAGGCCTTCTCCTGTAGTTGGAAGTGACACTCCTGGCCCCTCAGATGCTCAAACGTCGGTACCGAATCATCAACATGGGTTAGGGCCACGAGTAGCTAGAGGATGTGGGACCGGAGGTCGGTTAGGTGATCCCGGTCATCACCATTAGGTTTCTTTGTATAAACGACAATTTTTATTAGTATCAATTGGTCCTATATCAAATTTATCTATCACGTATACCATTTACCAAAAAAAATTGTATTTTACACTGAGGCTCCAATTGAATTGGTGTCTCCTCTTAAGTCCTACACAGGGGTGCCAATCCAATTGGCTAGGGCACCTGCCCTAGCCAATCCAATTGGCGCCTCCATTCAATTTTTAAGAGGAGTCTCCTATTCAATTGGCGACTCCTCCTAAAAGTGGGGTAGTTTGGGATTTTTTTTGAAACCAGGGGTATTTTGGGAATTTCCTTGAAAAAGTGGGTTATTTTTGTAAAAATTTCACATTACTTTAATTGAAGAATAAAGACTCCGTTCCAGTTCTCAATTTGTAATCCAGGTTTTATTTTGATTGCTAATTTAATTATTTATGCCTTATTGTATGTTTGATTTTCCAAATACCATGTCTGTTACCGGATCCATGTCTGGCTAAACCCTTAGGTATCGGTATGTAAAGACCGTCGAAACGACGGGATTCGTAAATAATTGGTGTTAGTTTTTATAAAACTTATTTTTCCGGTTTTTAGTTTCTTATTTTAATCAAACAGTTTTTCGTACGAGAGTGCAAAACAAACTAAGGTTACGATCAACAAGAATGAGAGTTTGAGATTTTAACTAGATAGATGAAACTAGGCATTAATCCTAAACACAGCGAGATCGCTTTAGGATTAATTAGACTTTATTCATATTCAAAAGTTACTTTTAAATTCAAAATGAGACCGCGAGAGCCAAGATTCTGGTTTAGGAGTATGGTCAGAGTCAATAAAAACGAGAGTGTGAGACTGAGTCCTTTTTATAAATAATTTCTACTGAAGAATATTTTGACCAATAAGATTACACCAACTATCTATCGAATCCCTGAAGTTTGATGTGTTACATACCGATATCCCTTTATCGCATATCCTTATTAATATTCTATTTATGCTATAGTTATTTCTCTTCATCCCTCCAATCTTAGAACGATCATGAGTCTTAGATTTACATAGCAACATTAGATAATGATACGTTTGATTATTAGTCCTTGTGGGTTCGATAATCTTTAAAACTATGTGATAGGACTGTGCACTTGCAGTCACGATTCCCATAGACTTACTAAGTCACGATCAAGTTTTTGGCGCCGTTGTCGGGGACTAATTTAGTCGATATCGTAACTCCAGTGTTGCCCAGTATAGACTAAGGAAAACAATTCTTTTTCCCTTTCTACATGTGTCGAGTGTATGTCAAGTACTCGCTCTCAAGGCGAGAAATTAAAGCTACAGTTCGACGAACCTGAGCGTTATCTTAGATTAGAACGCTAGATACGAGACTTGATACGAGAACATCGTATCAAGCTAAATCTTCCCGACCTTAACATCCCTATTTTTGAATCAGTTATTTAACCAGTGATGGCAGAAGGAGTGAAAAATCATCCTCTTAAGTACTATGCAATCCCTTCGCAAGATGAATCACATAACAGCATCGCTGCCCCTGCCATCGAGGCCAATAATTTCGAGCTAAAACCTTTGTTGTTGTCAGCCTTACAGCAAAACCAATTTTCAGGTAGTCCCACAGAGGACTCGAACCTACATTTGTCAGTGTTTTTGCAATACGAAGACAGAGTGAAAGCGAATGGTGTCAGGCTAGAAGCTATAAGACTACGTCTTTTCCCATTCTTTTTAAGAGATAGAGATAGAGCTTGGCTCCAGTCTCTACCATCTAACTTTATCACTACGTGGAACGAGTTGAAGAAAGTTTTCTTAGCCCGATATTTTCCACCTAGTAAGACGGCTATGCTAAGAGCCCAAATAAACCGGTTTAAACAAAAAGATAATGAATCACTTTTTGAAGCTTAGGAGAGATACAAAGGCATGATGATGCTTTATCCACATCACGGTCTAGAAGAATGGTTGATCATCCATACCTTTTACAACAGTCTCTTGTACAACACAAGATTGATAATAGACGCCGCTGTAGGTGGCACACTGATGGATAAACCCTACAATAAGGCCTATCAACTCATCGAAAGTATGGCCCAGAATCATTACCAGTGGGGAAGCGAAAGAACCTCTGTAGAGAAACCTCCAACGAAAGGCGACATGTACGAATTAAGCAGTCTTGACCATGTTAACGCCAAGATAGATGCTCTTACTTAAAAGATAGACAACTTGACCATAACACCCACAACCACCGTGGTTGTCGTAGCACCAAACTGCGAGATATGCGGAGTTCCGGTGCAGGCTGCCCCAGAATGTCAACTCTTGACAGGAACCTCCACAGACCAGGTGAATTATGCTCAAGGAAACCCATACTCAAACACCTATAACCCAGGTTGGAAGAACCATCCTAACTTTTCGTACAAAAACAATAATGCATTGCATGTACCTAACCAAGAACCTACTGTACCACCATGATATCATAAAGCTGCCACAAATACTCAAAATGCTCATAGGAAGTCAAACCTAGAAATAATGATGGAAAACTTCATAGCTACCTAAGCCCAAACAAATAAGGATTTCCTAAATCAAAACATACACACTAGTGAGCAAATCAAGCAGTTAGCAAACAAGGTAGACGCATTAGCCACCCACAACAAAATGTTGGAAACACAAATTTTGCAAGTGGCTCAACAACAAGCACCTACTACTGCTCCTGCAGGCACATTTCCTAGACAGCCACAACCAAACCCGAAAGGTCATGCAAATGCTATTATATTACGAAGTGGAACAGAACTAGACAGATTGACCGACCCTAGAATTCAAAACCCATCCATGCACCAAGACCCTGGTAAGGAAACTGAGAAGGAAGACGATCACAAGGAAGATAAAAATAAGGAGGCCGTAGAGAAAGAAGAACCTTATGTGCCTCCACTACCGTATAAACCCCCTATCACTTATCCTCAAAGATGTGTTAAATCTAAAAGTGTAGGGCAATTTAAAAATTCGTAGAGCTTCTAAAACAATTGAATATCACAATACCCTTTACAGAAGCCATTACTCAAATTCCCTCGTATGCTAAGTTTCTCAAAGAAATCTTATCTAACAAGAAGAAGATAGAAGATAGCAAAACTGTTACACTTACTGCTGAGTGTAGCGCCATAATACAAAACAATATGCCTCCTAAGCTGAAAGACCCGGGTAGTTTCTCCATACCCCGTGTAATCGGAAATTTTGACATCGACAAAGCACTATGTGACTTAGGAGCCAATATTAGTTTAATGCCCTTGTCCATATGCGAAAGGCTAAAAATGGGAGAACTAAGACCTACGAGGATGTCCATGCAACTTGCTGATCATTCTGTTAAATTTAGGGGTGGCAAACGAGCATGCCCGCCCCGTTTAGGCCCGTAAAAAATGGGGTGGGGAGGGGCGGTCATAGTTGAGAATGTGGACCTACAACTTATGCATGTCCCGCAAAAAAAGTGAGGGCGGGGCAGGGAAAGCCCGCGGGCACTACACTCTTTAAGCCTAAAAATGAAAAAAATTATGTAAATGTGTAACACCCCAATTAAAATAAGATAATTATTTAATTTAAATTAATATTTTATTTATTAATTTAATGGAATAATTGGAAGTTTGGATTATTATTATTATTTTGGAATAATAATTATTGGGTTATTATTTTGTTGGAATAACATAAGTTGGAATAATAAAAAGTCCTAATTTTTGGAAAAGGGTTTTCACGTGAAAAAGGAAAAGAGAAGCGGCTGAAAGAGAAAGGGCAAAGAGGCAGAGCAAGAGAAGAGGAAAAGCTTGAAGCTAACGGAATTGCCGGATTTACTCAGGTAAGGGGGGTTTATCGTCGATTAACGGGTATTATGGGATGATATGTACTGGGTAGTAATAAACTATTATTTTACCTCTGATTAGATTGATGTATGCTGAAAATGGTGGAATATTGGATGAACGAAATTGGGATTTTAATCGAAGGAATTCGTAGAAATTATATGTAGTGATGTTAGGATTTGTGAAATTGAATAGGGGATGATTCGGGTTAGATGATATGAGTAATATTGTGTGAAATTTTGGACTGTGGAAGGGTGAATTGGATAGATCTCGTAGCAGAGAAAGCCATTGCAGATCTGAGAGTTCTGGTTTCTGGTCATACGCGTATGGCACTAGGCAATACGCGTATGAGATGGCTGGTACGCGTATGGCACTAGGCAATACGCGTATGGATGAGGAAGATGATGTTTTGAACGTGTTTTGGTCTCTGTTGGTACGCGTATGGGAATGTGATACGCGTAGCATACGCGTATGGGCGTGGGCAATACGCGTATGGATTTGGTCAGGCGTGGGCAATACGCGTATGGGCATAGGCAATACGCGTATGGGCAGAATTGTGATTTTCTGTGCTGTTGTTGTGCAGTTTTTGGTTGTTTAGGCTGAGTGATGCACTTAGCTGATGTATGAGGTAGCAGGGATCATTTCCCGTTGTTTTGAGTGGTATAGGTATTAGTAGAGTGTGCTAATACTGTATTTGATTATGTGGCATGATGTGATATGCTTTTGTGATAAACTGTATTAATGATGTGTGATGATAAGCATGATGCTGTGAATGTATCAGTTATGTATGCATTTGTGAATAGACTGTTTTATGGCTTAGAGTGTGAGCTTATGTCTATTCTTGAATTGTTGCTGTTGTTGTTGCATTGCTAGGTGATTAGCATGCATATTCTAGCCTTTGGGGCTGTAGCTAATTCCCATGGTGAGGAATTAGTGAGTGAATCATTGTGGAGTTGTTGTTGATGTTTGCATGCTAGAAGATTAGTGTGCATAGTCTAGCCTTCGGGGCTGTAGCTAATTCCCACGGTGAGGAATTAGTGAGTGAGTCATTAGATCTCAAATGAGTGGGACTAGTGAGCTTAGTAGCCGTATCTGGATTTGATCGGTGAGCTTGAACTGTATGTTCAAGAATAGTCGGTACCGCATGTGTGGAGTCTCATTGCATAATGAATGTATGGCATATAATATGAATGGATGTATTCCAGTATTATATGTGTGTTGTGTGTTGTGTTGTTGATGTTGAGTATGGTTGAGATTATACATATGCTATATGTTACTGTTGAATATGATGTTTGAACGGATATTGCCGTTGCTGAGTGCGTAGTCTGATTAGGGTGAATTGATGTGTTATTTACTTAGCATTACATGTTGTTCTATAATGCTTATTATATTGATTGAGGAACTCACCCTTACAACTATTTTTCAGGTAACGAGCAGTGAGTTGAGTAGAAGCTAGTGCTATGGAGCCTAGTGTCGTCCTTAGTGGGTCATGCTCTGGTAGATGTAACATCGGGAGGGGATGTTTGACTATGTTTTAATTTAGTTGTTGATCAACTTTACATGTAATGTAGTACATGATTTGAATGTCGATGTTTTGTATCCGCTGCGAATTATGCAAAAGAGTCTTATTTGATTAAATAAATGAGCATGACAGGATATTTTGATAATTGTTGTGAAATGATTGTGTGACACCCTTCGGGGCATAATTACTCTGATTGATATGTTATTATTTTAATTAAATATTTTGGGGTATTTAGAAGGATGTTACATTAGTGGTATCAGAGCATAGTCGGTCGAGTCGAGTCGTAATTAGTCTGTTTCCCCTGTACGGGATAGGTGTTGTGTAACCCTATCAGTACTTATTGTTTTAGTTTGTTGGGTTCTCAGAATAGAGATGGCTGGAAGAGGTAGAGATGATGCTGCAATTGCTGAGGCTCTGGGTATGCTAGCTGGAGTACTTGGAGGAAATCCGAATGTAGTGGGAATGGGAGCTGCCCGTCAGTTGAGTGAGTTCCAGAAGAACAATCCTCCAATGTTTAAGGGAGCATACGATCCAGATGGCGCTCAGAAGTGGTTGAAGGAGATCGAGAGGATCTTCAGAGTAACTGAGTGTGCTGATAACCAGAAGGTCAGGTTCAGTACGCATATGCTGTCAGAAGAAGCTGATGATTGGTGGGTTGCTACCCGCACTGAGTTGGAAACTGCTGGGAATGCTGAGATCACTTGGGCTGTGTTCAGAGAGAGATTTCTGAGGAAGTACTTTCCAGAGGATGTCAGGGGAAAGAAAGAGATAGAGTTCTTGGAATTGAAGCAGGGTAACAAGTCTGTTACTGAGTATGCTGCTAAGTTCACAGAGTTGTCAAAGTATTATACTCCCTATAGTGAGGCTGCTGGAGAATTTTCAAAGTGTGTAAAGTTTGAGAACGGGTTGCGTCCCGAGATCAAACAGGCTATTGGATATCAGAGGATTAGAGTGTTTTCTGATTTGGTTGACTGTTGCAGGATTTTCGAACAGGATTCCAAGGCTAGAGCAGAGAGCTATCAGCAAAGGGTTGATAGGAAAGGTAAGAATCAGATTGATCGTGGAAAACCGTATGCAGCTGGCAAGGGTTTTCAGAGGCAGAGTGGGATGAAGAGACCTAGTGGGGGAGACTCTAGTGCTCCTGTTAAGTGTTACAGATGTGGTCGGGCTGGACATCGTGTTCATGAGTGTACCAGTGCTGAGATGAAGTGTTTCAAGTGTGGTAAAGGTGGTCATTTGGCTGCAGAGTGCCGGTTGAAGACTGTAACTTGTTTCAACTGTGGAGAGTTGGGTCATATCAGTCCACAGTGTCCTAAGCCAAAGAAAGAGAATCAGTCAGGAGGCAAGGTCTTTGCTTTATCGGGTTCTGAGACTTCTGCAGATGATCGGTTGATCCGAGGTACGTGTTATATTAATGGCTTTCCTCTTGTAGCTATTATTGACACCGGTGCTACTCATTCTTTTATATCTTTGGATTGTGCTGTGAAACTTAAGTTAGAGATATCTGAGATGCGTGGTAGTATGGTGATTGATACTCCTGCGAAGGGTTCAGTGACTACTACTTCAGTCTGTTTGAATTGTCCTTTGAGTATTTTTGGTAGGGATTTTAGGATAGACCTTGTGTGTCTTCCACTAGTGCAGATTGATGTTATTCTGGGCATGAACTGGTTGGTGTTTAACCGAGTCTATATCAACTGTTTCGATAAGACTGTGATATTCCCTGAGACTGAAGAAGGGAAGAGTTTGTTTCTATCGGCCAGGCAAGTGAATGAGGAAGTAGCTGATGGGGCGGAGTTGTTTATGCTGTTAGCGACTTTGGAAGCTAAAGATAAACTGGTGATTGGCGATCTCGCTGTGGTGTGTGATTTTCCTGATGTGTTTCCTGAAGAAGTGAATGAATTACCACCAGAACGTGAAGTTGAGTTCTCGATTGATTTGGTACCTGGTACTAGACCGATATCGATGGCTCCGTACCGTATTGATGGATCAATTGGTTGGTGCGAGTGTGTTCAGCAAGATAGATTTGAGATCGGGGTATCATCAGATACGTGTGAAAACTGAGGATATTCAGAAGACTGCTTTCAGAACAAGGTATGGACATTATGAGTATTCTGTGATGCCTTTTGGTGTGACTAATGCGCCTGGTGTATTTATGGAGTATATGAATAGGATTTTCCATCCGTATCTAGACCAGTTTGTTGTGGTGTTTATTGATGACATTTTGGTGTATTCGAAATCTGAAGAAGAGCATGATGAGCATTTGAGAGTGGTTTTAGAAGTTCTACGAGAAAAGAAGTTATTTGCTAAACTGTCTAAGTGTGAATTTTGGTTAGAAGAGGTTAGTTTTCTTGGTCATGTGATTTCAAGAGGTGGTGTTGCTGTTGATCCTTCTAAGATAGAAGCGGTATCTAAGTGGGAAGCTCCGAAGTCTGTTGTTGAGATTCGAAGTTTTCTTGGGTTGGCTGGTTATTATAGGAAGTTCATTGAGGGATTTTCTAAGTTGGCGTTACCGTTGACGATGTTGACCAGAAAGGGGCAAGCGTTTGTTTGGGACTCGAAATGTGAAGAAGGTTTCCATGAGTTAAAGAGAAGGTTAACTACTGCTCCTATTCTGATATTACCGAGTTCGTCGGAACCATTTGAGGTTTACTGTGATGCTTCATTGTTGGGTTTAGGTGGTGTGTTGATGCAGAATAAGCAGGTTATAGCTTATGCTTCGAGACAGCTAAGGGTTCATGAGAGGAACTATCCGACGCACGATTTAGAGTTGGCAGCTGTGGTATTTGTTCTGAAGTTATGGAGACATTATTTGTACGGGTCAAGATTTGAAGTTTTCAGTGACCATAAGAGTTTAAAGTATTTGTTTGATCAGAAAGAGCTGAATATGAGACAGAGGAGATGGTTAGAATTTCTGAAGGATTATGACTTTGGTTTGAATTACCATCCGGGTAAAGCAAACGTAGTGGCTGATGCATTGAGTCGGAAATCATTACATATGTCTATGTTAATGGTTAAGGAATTGGATTTGATTGAGCAGTTTAGAGACTTGAGTTTGGTGTGTGAGAGTACTCACAATAGTGTTAAATTGGGTATGCTGAAGTTAACAAGTGGTATTTTGGATGAGATTAGAGAGGGTCAGAAATCCGATATGCTTTTGGTTGACAAGTTGACTCTAGTGAATCAAGGTCAAGGTGGTGAATTCAGAGCTGACGAGAATGGTGTTTTGAAATTTGGTAATCGGGTGTGTATTCCGGATGTTACCGAACTTAAGAAGAGTATTTTGGAGGAAGGACATCGTAGTGGCTTGAGTATTCATCCTGGAGCTACGAAGATGTATCATGATTTGAAAAAGTTGTTTTGGTGGCCGGGGATGAAGAAAGAAATTGCGAGTTTTGTTTATTCCTGTTTGACTTGTCAGAAGTCAAAGATTGAGCATCAGAAGCCGTCGGGGCTAATGCAACCGTTGGCTATTCCAGAGTGGAAGTGGGATAGTATCAGTATGGATTTTGTTTCTGGTTTGCCGAGGACAAGTAAGAATTTTGAGGCTATTTGGGTGATTGTTGATAGATTGACGAAGTCGGCTCATTTCATTCCGATCAGAATGGATTATCCGTTAGAAAGATTAGCCGAGTTGTATATTGAGAAGATTGTAAGTTTACATGGTATTCCGTCTAGTATTGTTTCGGACAGAGATCCTAGATTTACATCGAAGTTCTGGGAAGGTTTGCAGAGGGCTTTGGGAACTAAGCTGAGAATGAGTTCTGCATATCATCCGCAGACTGATGGTCAGACTGAGAGGACGATTCAGTCATTAGAGGATCTTTTGAGAGCTTGTGTTTTGGAAAAGGGAGGTGCTTGGGATTGTTATTTGCCTTTGATTGAGTTTACCTACAACAATAGTTTTCATTCGAGTATTGGTATGGCACCGTTTGAAGCTTTGTATGGTAGGAGATGTCGGACACCTTTATGTTGGTATGAGTCCGGTGAGAGTGCTGTGGTTGGACCGGAGATTGTTCAACAGACTACAGAAAAGATTAAGATGATTCAGGATAAGATGAGAATTGCTCAGAGTCGTCAGAAGAGTTATCATGATAGGAGGAGGAAGTCACTTGAGTTCCAAGAGGGAGATCATGTGTTTCTTCGTGTTACTCCGATAACTGGTGTTGGTCGAGCTTTGAAGTCGAAGAAGTTGACACCTCGATTTATTGGTCCTTATCAGATTTTGGAGAGGATAGGGGAGGTAGCCTATCGTATCGCTTTACCGCCGTCGCTTGCGAATTTGCATGAGGTTTTTCATGTGTCTCAGTTGAGGAGGTACATTCATGATCCGTCGCATGTAGTCCAAATAGATGATGTACAGGTGAGAGATAACCTGACTGTGGAAACATCACCTATGAGGATCGAGGATCGAGAATTGAAGCAGTTGCGGGGTAAAGAGATTGCCTTGGTGAAGGTAGCTTGGGGAGGACCAGCAGGTGGCAATGTGACTTGGGAACTTGAGAGCCAGATGAAGGAGTCTTATCCGGAGTTGTTCGCTTGAGGTATGTTTTCGAGGACGAAAACTCTTTTAGTGGGGGAGAGTTGTAACACCCCAATTAAAATAAGATAATTATTTAATTTAAATTAATATTTTATTTATTAATTTAATGGAATAATTGGAAGTTTGGATTATTATTATTATTTTGGAATAATAATTATTGGGTTATTATTTTGTTGGAATAACATAAGTTGGAATAATAAAAAGTCCTAATTTTTGGAAAAGGGTTTTCACGTGAAAAAGGAAAAGAGAAGCGGCTGAAAGAGAAAGGGCAAAGAGGCAGAGCAAGAGAAGAGGAAAAGCTTGAAGCTAACGGAATTGCCGGATTTACTCAGGTAAGGGGGGTTTATCGTCGATTAACGGGTATTATGGGATGATATGTACTGGGTAGTAATAAACTATTGTTTTACCTCTGATTAGATTGATGTATGCTGAAAATGGTGGAATATTGGATGAACGAAATTGGGATTTTAATCGAAGGAATTCGTAGAAATTATATGTAGTGATGTTAGGATTTGTGAAATTGAATAGGGGATGATTCGGGTTAGATGATATGAGTAATATTGTGTGAAATTTGGACTGTGGAAGGGTGAATTGGATAGATCTCGTAGCAGAGAAAGCCATTGCAGATCTGAGAGTTCTGGTTTCTGGTCATACGCGTATGGCACTAGGCAATACGCGTATGAGATGGCTGGTACGCGTATGGCACTAGGCAATACGCGTATGGATGAGGAAGATGATGTTTTGAACGTGTTTTGGTCTCTGTTGGTACGCGTATGGGAATGTGATACGCGTAGCATACGCGTATGGGCGTGGGCAATACGCGTATGGATTTGGTCAGGCGTGGGCAATACGCGTATGGGCATAGGCAATACGCGTATGGGCAGAATTGTGATTTTCTGTGCTGTTGTTGTGCAGTTTTTGGTTGTTTAGGCTGAGTGATGCACTTAGCTGATGTATGAGGTAGCAGGGATCATTTCCCGTTGTTTTGAGTGGTATAGGTATTAGTAGAGTGTGCTAATACTGTATTTGATTATGTGGCATGATGTGATATGCTTTTGTGATAAACTGTATTAATGATGTGTGATGATAAGCATGATGCTGTGAATGTATCAGTTATGTATGCATTTGTGAATAGACTGTTTTATGGCTTAGAGTGTGAGCTTATGTCTATTCTTGAATTGTTGTTGTTGTTGTTGCATTGCTAGGTGATTAGCATGCATATTCTAGCCTTTGGGGCTGTAGCTAATTCCCATGGTGAGGAATTAGTGAGTGAATCATTGTGGAGTTGTTGTTGATGTTTGCATGCTAGAAGATTAGTGTGCATAGTCTAGCCTTCGGGGCTGTAGCTAATTCCCACGGTGAGGAATTAGTGAGTGAGTCATTAGATCTCAAATGAGTGGGACTAGTGAGCTTAGTAGCCGTATCTGGATTTGATCGGTGAGCTTGAACTGTATGTTCAAGAATAGTCGGTACCGCATGTGTGGAGTCTCATTGCATAATGAATGTATGGCATATAATATGAATGGATGTATTCCAGTATTATATGTGTGTTGTGTGTTGTGTTGTTGATGTTGAGTATGGTTGAGATTATACATATGCTATATGTTACTGTTGAATATGATGTTTGAACGGATATTGCCGTTGTTGAGTGCGTAGTCTGATTAGGGTGAATTGATGTGTTATTTACTTAGCATTACATGTTGTTCTATAATGCTTATTATATTGATTGAGGAACTCACCCTTACAACTATTTTTCAGGTAACGAGCAGTGAGTTGAGTAGAAGCTAGTGCTATGGAGCCTAGTGTCGTCCTTAGTGGGTCATGCTCTGGTAGATGTAACATCGGGAGGGGATGTTTGACTATGTTTTAATTTAGTTATTGATCAACTTTACATGTAATGTAGTACATGATTTGAATGTCGATGTTTTGTATCCGCTGCAAATTATGCAAAAGAGTCTTATTTGATTAAATAAATGAGCGTGACAGGATATTTTGATAATTGTTGTGAAATGATTGTGTGACACCCTTCGGGGCATAATTACTCTGATTGATATGTTATTATTTTAATTAAATATTTTGGGGTATTTAGAAGGATGTTACAAAATGCATGTGCCCGCAAAAGCCCCCAAAAAAAACGGGGCGGGGCGGGGCGGACACATTAGAGGGTGAGGGCCTAAATCCTTGGCCCGCCCCGCACTAAAGTGAGGGTAAAACGGGCATGCCCAGCGGGCCAGACCCGTTTTTCCATCCTTAGTTAAATTTCCCGTAGGTATGTTAGAAAATGTTCTGGTACGCATAGGACAATTCTATATTCCTACTGATTTTACAATCCTGGATATAAAAGAGGATTCCAACATCTATATCATATTAGGAAGACCATTCCTATCTATAGCCAGAGCTATTATAGATGTTAAGAAAAGCAAGCTAACCTTTGAAGTTGGTGAGGAAAAAGTCGAATTCATTTTGACCTAATTCTTAAAGGCACCAGCTATAGACGATACTTGTTGTCTACTAGATGTCATCGATGAATGTATAAGAGAGATGGATAATGAATAAACATCATACTACGAAATACTAAAAATTCCAAGGCCTCCTAGTTTTGAAGATGAAAATTTGAGTAAGGAATACCAAGATGACAACCTAAGCGAATGCCTAGGACTAACGCCCGATCATATGCCTTACCCAAAGAAACCAGCCCTAGAACTTAAGACGTTACCCAAAAATCTACGGTACGAATTCCTAGACACTGAACTTGAGCGACCTGTAATAGTCAATGCAGACTTAGGGCAGATAGAAACCTAAAAGCCTCTACACGTTTTAAGGAAATATCCAACTGCTTTAGGCTACAATATCTCATATCTAAAAGGAATAAGCCCTTCCATATACATGCATCGCATAATGCTAGAGGAAGACAGAAAGACCTTTAGAGAACATCAAAGAAGGATAAATCCCATTCTGAGTAATTTAGTAAAGAAAGAAGTGCAAACGCTATTAGAAGCAGGTATTATCTACCTGATATCTGATAGTCAATGGGTTAGCCCAGTACATGTCGTACCAAAGAAGGGAGGCGTCACCTTTGTTAATAATGAAAAAGGAGAATCTATAGCATAAAGAATGGTTACTTGAAGTAGAATGTGTATTTATTATATAAAATTAAACAAAGCCACTCGAAAGGATCATTTTCCTTTACCGTTTATCGATCAAATGCTTGAACGATTGGCTAAGCATTCTCACTTCTGCTACTTAGACGGTTATTCAGGATTTTTCCAAATTCCTATTCATCCTGACGACCAAGAGAAAACAACCTTCACATGCCCCTGTGGTACATTCACCTACCAATGAATTCCATTCGGACTGTGTAACGCTCCCGCAACATTCCAAAGATGCATGATGTCAATTTTCGCTGATTTTATAGATGACATCATGGAAGTCTTCATGGATAATTTCTCTGTATGCGACAAAGCTTTGAAGGATGCTTATCGAATCTTGAAATGGTACTAAAAATATGCGTAAAAGTGAACTCGTGCTAAACTGGGAAAAATGCCATTTCATGGTCCGACAAGGGATTGTACTCGGACACATAGTATCCGATAAGGGGATTGAAGTCGACAAGCCCAAAATAGAAGTTATAGAAAACCTTCAGCCTCCAAAAACCATAAGAGAAATATGAAGCTTCTTAGGATACGTCGGTTTCTATCGGCGATTCATCAAAGATTTCTCAAAAATCACCAAACCACTGACTGGCTTATTGATGAAAGACGCTGAATTCATCTTTGATGACAAATGCCTAGTGGCGTTTCAACAACTGAAAACAACTCTTATTACCGCACCTATCATTCAACCGCCCGATTGGAGATTACCCTTTGAAATAATGTGTGACGCTAGTGGCTATGCTGTAGGCGCAGTCTTAGGACAAAGAAGGGATAAGAAACTTCATGCAATATACTATGCAAGTAGAACCCTAGACCCTGCACAGATGAACTACGCCACCACAGAAAAAGAACTTTTAGCCGTACTGTTCGCTCTGGATAAATTTCGTTCCTACCTAGTAGGAGCAAAGATAATCATCTATACCGACCATGTTGCAATTAGGTACCTGTTAAACAAAAAGGACGCCAAACCAACACTCCTAAGGTGGATCTTATTATTACAAGAGTTTGACCTAGAAATCAAGGATAAAAGGGGCACTGAAAACATCGTGGCTGATCACTTGCCTAGAATTGAAGGTATTGAACCTGAACGAGTGCTTATAAACGATGATTTTCCGTACGAAAGACTCATAGCCCAACCGGAAAGCAATACAGCTAAACATGCGTTAACCCATAAGGATACCAAAACAAACGAGGTAGTGGAAGCAATTTACAGCAAAACCACACTACCATGGTACGCTGACTTCGTCAACTACTTAGCAGATGGGGTGTTTCCACCAGACATGACCTACCAACAAAAGAAAAAATTCTTCCATGATCTTAAACATTATTATTGGGATGAGCCTCTGCTTTTCAAGAGAGGCGCCGATGGAATTTTCCGTCGATATGTCCCTGAAGATGAGGTAGAAAACGTAATCTCTCACTATCATTCTACTCCTTATGGAGGACATGCAAGCACTTCGAAGACTTGCGCTAAAATCTTGCAAGCCGCCTCTTTTGGCCCACTCTGTGGAAATATGTCCACATCGCAATCACAAATTGCGACCAGTGTCAATGCACTGACAACATATTTAGACGCGACGAAATGCCACTTAAAGGCATTTTGGAAGTATAAGTCTTCGATGTTTGGGGAATGGATTTTATGGGACCTTTCCCATCTTCTTTTGGTAACAAGTATATCCTTGTTGCGGTTGATTACGTATCAAAATGGATTGAGGCCATAACCTCTCCAACGAATGACACACGAGTGGTAATTAGACTCTTTAATCTTCCCTGGATTCGGAGTGCCGAAACTTGTCATTAGTGATGGTGGCTCCCATTTCATTTCAAGCATTTTTGAAAATCTATTACTAAAATATGGAGTCCGGCACCGCGTAGCAACACCCTATCACCCACATACGAGTGGGCAAGTAGAAGTCTCAAACCGAGAAATTAAACAAATCTTAGAAAAGACGGTTGCCACCTCTAGGAAAGATCGGTCCTCAAAATTACCAGAAGCCCTGTGGGCATATAGGACAGCTTATAAGACCCCAATAGGAACCACACCTTTTAATCTAGTTTATGGAAAATCATGTCATCTGCCGGTAGAATTAGAACATAAAGCATATTAGGCCATTAAGACCCTTAATCTAAATTATGCTACCGCAGGTGAAAAAAGAATATTAGATATCCATGAACTAGAAGAACTTAGACTAGATGCGTATGAGAATGCCCGAATCTATAAAGAAAGAACTAAAAAGTGGCACGACAATAGCATATTAAGGAAAATGTTTAAGGAAGGCGACAAAGTAATTCTGTTTAACTCCCGCCTCAAACTCTTTCCCGGGAAACTTCGTTCTAGGTGGTTTGGTTCCTTCGAAATTACCAATATCTTTCAAAATGGAGCAATAAAGATAAAGGGAAAAATGAGCGAACCATTCATAATAAACGGCCAACGTTTGAAACATTACCATAACATTGATAATAATGATTTCATTGCAAATCTAAAGCTTGCAGAGCTTCACGCTCATTCAAAAGAATAACACCTATCCTATTTCTGTCGAGCTTACGAAAATAAACAAAGCGCTTGGTGGGAGACAACCCACACTCTATCTTTAACTATTTAATTTAATTACCCAAATTTATATTTATTACTACTGCTTATTTTTCATTCCTTCTTTCTTTCCTATTTCTCATAAAGTTAATCGGTACCTTTCTTTATTATTGACCATTACTAACGTAATATTGTTATCTACTTGATTTTATCTATCTACTGACCATCACAATGCAACAAGTAGATTACATGGATATAGCCTTCAGAGACAGAGCTCAAAGGAGACATTTTGAGGCTCTAGCTCAGAGATAAATGGCACTAACTTTATACCCAGATGGATGCACCATGACCAAATTAGGTATAAGAGACAATGTTATGTTCCTAATTAACCAACTAAGTTGGGACACCTTCGCCATCAAACGAAAATTTAGTTCCTATAGTAGGTTGACTTTAGAATTCCTAAGCTCCCTAGTGTACCTGCCAAACCATGGTATGGGATTTAATAAAGGCATAATCACCTTTATGTTGTTCAATAATGACTACCGCTACACCCATAGAGAAATGGATGAACTCCTAGGATTCCCTAATGGTCCTGATACCTTTACCATTACCTAGGAAGACAGGCTTGTAGACCATCAATTAGATCTCTTTTGGGGTAGCATCACAAGAAATGGCCATCCTGATCCGGACCTTATGCATTCAGAGAACATCCATAACCTTGCCATTTGTTACTTTCATAAGATCCTAGCTCACACCTTATTTGGAAAGGAACATAACAAAACCTTTGTGTCCAAAGACGAACTCTTTATAATGTATTGTGCATCACAGGCCCGACCTGTTAACGCCGCTACATTCATGATAGCTAATTTGTACCATATAGCACAGGAAGACCATGGGCCAATCTCAGTGGGAGGCTTAGTGACCATGATAGCAAATGCCATGGGACTGAAATCCCCACTCGTCAGGGTTATACGACCTATGAACATCCGATTTTGTGTCAGCACCGGTATCATTAGGAACCTAGGTACGGATGTGTTTGAATTCCTAATTAACAGCCATGTAGTACACCTATTTACCCTGCCAAACCATATGACGAGTGTACATGATAGGAAAAACTGGATCTATGATTTGGATGGACCACCAGATGCACCACCTTCTCCTCCAGAGACACCCCAAATCTACGACCACTATGACAATTATCTCTCTGACGCTGAATCACACGCCCCAGTTATACCTGTTGCACCTCTTACCGATCACGCTGCTGCCATCGAAGTTGTTCAGACAGACGTCGCTAATCTGAGAGGCAAGCTGAGCACCCTGCGCGTGAAATTCCACGGCTTTATGGATGTAGTTACAGAGAACCTGGATCACATTTACCAGCACTTCTACTCGTTCGCTCCTCCTACCAGCAGTCGCCGTAATGGCTAATTTATTGGAATATTACCGATTCACTGACGTTTATCTTATTTTCTTGTTTGTAATTTTATTGTTATTTTTTTTACACATTGGGAATTTATTTAATTACTTCATTTATTTTTATTCTAGTAGACGAATTATATTATCTTTTCCCGTCTACCCTATTCTTTTATTCTTCAATTTTGTGTTTTAATTTCATTTAACTATATCATGTTTATCATTCCCACTTATATATTATGTTGGTTCTCTTCTAACTAGTTATTAAACCATTATTCCATGCCGGTAAACTAAAATTCAAATGAAAATTATGGTCAAATCAATAAACTAGCACACACATGGGAACAGACCACACTGCATGTGGCGCCTGCCACACACAGTTGTGGCGCCCATGTGAGGATTGTGGTGCCCACCACAAGTCCCTAGTGGCGCCCGCCACGAGCCTGAAAAGTGGCGCCAACCACTACACCATCCTTTCACATTAACGCTGCTACTAATTGTCACATCAAATCACTTAATTGTTTTGTCCCTTGCATGCTTGAGAATGCCTTAAATCCTTTTCAACCATTTTCAAAATTCTTTGACCAGGGCATTGAAGACCTTAAATGAAATTTATTTCATCAATAAATTTCCAACCACCATCACCTCTATATAAACCACCAACATAACCTCAACAAACCACACCTCTCATAAGCATAGTTTTCCTCTCTCTTGCTCTATTCTTACCACATTACACAAGAAGTGTGAAATTCATCATGGCACAAATGAGGGAATACGAAATAGTGTTCAGAAACGGCGGGCCAGGTGAATTACAGGAAGAGACATACACGTCTCTAAGCGCAAGAAAGATTTAATCAACAAGGTATGCCGATGAACCCTGTTTATTTGCCTTAGGAATTTTAGATAGTGTTAACTATATGCTAGACACTTTAAATTTAAATTATTTCCTATCTCTTAAGGGCCCTGTCTATGCTCAATTAATGCTAGAATTTCTAAGTTCGTTAACTTTTAGTCCCACACCCAACACAAACTACTCCAGTGGGACTGTCCAGTTTCGTTTATTCAACGTCGAATATGCCCTTACATTTTCCCAACTAGCGGACCTGCTACATTTCCCCCATGGGGATGGCATAGTAAGTGAGGTCCCAGATACTGAGGGTTGACAACGGGCCTTCCAAATATTTTGGAGGGCAATAACCAGTACAGTAACCCATAGTTTTGAGGGAAATAGAGCCACCTTAATTCACTACCCGACTATTCGATATTTCTGCCAAATATTGGCATCCACCATTTTTGGCCGAGCAAATTTTAAAAAGGTGAATGAAAAATAACTCTTTTATTTGTTCGCCACATTTTTGCCACAAAAGGTGAATACCGTCCCTTTTATGCTATCTCACATGCAGGCCATTGTCAATGCGAAGAGAGGGCCGATTATTTTTGGAGGTTTAATAACCTCTATAGCCAGAGTCCTAGGACTCGGAGAAAAATTCTCCAGGCTAATCCCGCTCCCGCATCATGCCATTGACATAGACATGGCAAGGAGCATGAAATTAGTAAAACGAAGGGGAGACGGCAAATTTAATTTAATAATTGCAAATAATGTCTTACAAGATTTCATCCTCCCAAATCCAAATCGCACAGATGTGCGTAACCCAGATAGTTATTGTTATATTAATGATCTGGTGCCTAACCAAGTCCCCACGTATATTCTTGAGAATGTAGTTGTTGGCGAGGACACCGATGAGGATCACATTCCGGAGCAAACTGCTCCTACTACTGATCCACACACCACACATATGTCATCTAAAAATGTTACAGGTACATCCTCCAGCCAAAAACCTAGAAGAAGAAATGTGGCACCAGCCACTCTTGATGAGATCTATGATGAACTATTGTGGCGTAGCGAATTAGACGCTCAACGCGACCTACAAATCCAAAACATGGAAGCTCAGCAAACTGAAATGATACAAATCCTTCGCCAAATGCAGCATGATCAGCCCAACTACACTTTCAGAACCGAACAAAACATGTCTGGCTTGATCGATAAAATGGGAACATTGACAATGCGTGTGGAGGACCTACAGGACTATACGCCACCTCACCAGTCAGGAAACGGTGGACGTGCACATACACGTGGTAGAAGGTGCCAGTAGCAGGATACCCAAGTTGTACCTTTCTTTCCTATCTTATATCGTTGCATTAGGGACAATGCAAGGTTTAAGTATGGGGGAGGAAGCTTTACCGCTTTTATTTATCGCTTTCTAGGTAGATTTAAATTATTGTAATTGTTATTTCTTTTTGTTATTTTTGTTAAGTGTCAGTGGAGTCAAATATCAATGTGATGTCGAGTCTTTATGCGTGGTTTCCATTATTTAATAATTCTCCTATTTGCTTAAGTCATACAATTTTTTTTGCAAAAATCTAGACTTAGAGACACAGTGCATCTTTTGAAAATTTCTAACTTATAAATCAAACTAAGGTTGAATTGTAGAGATTTGGAAAAACTTTATAAGATCAGTATCGTTTTAACACATTAAATTTCCCAATTATAAGATCGATTTGAGTACTTTTCATGCCAAAGCCTTAAATTCTATCCTTTAATATTCCTTAAGTAGTTTATCTAGCAGTCATCATCATCCTAAGCACACACTACGCAAGAAGTCGATGCAAATAAGTGTATGATTTCAGACTTAAAAGAAGAAAAGATTACGAAATGTATGAAAAATGTTGTTCCCTCTAAGTTAGGTGATCCTCACCCGGTAATTTAGCCCAACGGTATAACCATCTTTAACTGTTATTTGAGCCAAAGTGCAAAAAAGAAAGAAATGAATAATGATGAGATCATAGTCACTAATAGATTATCTTGCTATGAATGTGAAAAGATAACGAGCTTAATATGATTGTGCCAGAATGAAAAAGGGTAAAAAGAAGGTTTAGTAAGGTAGGCTTAGGCGTGACAACATGATTATAATTGGTTTGTATAGGAGGGAGACTTATGGTTGCAATATTGCGACTATGTGTTCCAACGATACCCTTAGTGTGGAAGTGAGTACCTGTTAATACAATTTTGAACCAAAGTAAAGTTTATAGACTAGAATGAGTATCTGAATACAACTGTGTCTTTTACCAGTCTTGATACTGTATGCTGCAAAGATTTTACAAAACTTTGTATTCATGAACGCGGCATTTGCTTGAGGACAAGCAAAGGTTTAAATATGGGGGAGTTTGATAACGCGAAAATATATCGTATTTTTGGCTTCATATGCATTGCTTTTTACTTGATTAACACTTATTATTACGCAGTATTTTATGTTTATTGTAGGTGTTTATCGAATAAAAGGTTTATGAGCAAGCAAACTGGAAAATAGAAAAAAGGAAAGAAAAAGAGAATAAAATGGAGAAAAATAGAGATAATGGGCCACCACACTAAATGGGCATGTGGCTCCCATCACCTGAATGTGTGGCACCCGCCACATGAACCAAAGAGGGTGGTGGCGCCCGGCACCAAGCATGAAGAGTTTGTGGCGCTCAACCTTAGAATTGTGGCGCTCGCCACAGAGTCAAGGACTAGGGTTGTGGCAACCGCCACAACCTAGTCTTCCCTACTATTTCTCCATGATTTTAGCCAAGAATCCACTCACCTTTGGCTACAATTTAGGGGAGTGGAAAATATATAAAGGAGTTTGGTTTTCAACCGTCTCTCTCTCTTCTTCCATCTTTTAATCGAAGATTAATTTTTTTAGTCAAATTTATTTTCGTTTAGTTTCCTAGGCAGTTTTCCTACTTTGTAACAGTGATAGTTTCTCCACATCGGGGACTATTGCAAATTTATTTTACGCATTTGAATTCAATTGTAACGGTTACTCATTGCCAAAGCCTGCCGATATTATTTTAATTGAAGAATCAAGATTTCTTTCCAGTTCTCAATTTGTAATCCAGGTTTTATTTTGATTGCTAATTTAATTATTTATGCCTTATTGTATGTTTGATTTTTCAAATACCATGTCTGTTACTGGATCCATGTCTGACTATAACCCTTAGGTATCGTTATGTAAAGACCTTTGAAACGACGAGATTCGTAAATAATCGGTGTTAGTTTTTAAAAAACTTATTTTTCCAGTTTTTAGTTTCTTATTTTAATTAAACTGTTTTTCGTACGAGAGTACAAAACAAACTAAGGTTACGATCAACAAGAACGAGAGTTTGAGATTTTAACCAGATAGCTGAAGCTAGGCATTAATCCTAAACACAGCGAGAGAGCTTTAGGATTAATTAGACTTTATTCATATTCAAAAATTAATTTTAAATTCAAAATGAGACCGCGAGAGCCAAGCATTCTGGTTTAGGAGTATGGTTAGAGTCAATAAAAACGAGAGTGTGAGACTAAGTCCCTTTTATAAATAATTTCTACAGAAGAATATTTTGACCAATAAGATTACACCAACTATCTATCTAATCCCCGATGTTTGATGCGTTACATACCGATATCCCTTTATTGCATATCCTTATTAATATTCTCTTTATGTTATAGTTATTTCTCTTCATCCCTCCAATCTAAGAACGATCATCAGCCTTAGATTTACATAGCAACATTAGATAACGATACGTTCAATTATTAGTCCTTGTGGGTTCGATAATCTTTAAAACTACGCGATAGGACTGTGCACTTGCAGTCACGATTCCCATAGACTTACTAAGTCACGATCAGGGGGACATTTGACCCACAATGGGGGGATGAATCCACAAAATACAAGGCAAGGAAATGGAAATAAAAGTTATAAACTATGTACCATGCCTAAACATACAAGTGGAAACATGTGGAAATGGGAATGAATTGGTTAGAGGCGAGACTAGCTAGAAGTATGCTTGAATCTCAATGTCTCATATGGAAACACAAAACAACAAATGGGGTTAGAATGAGATCAAGTCAAATGAGAATTATGCAACAAATGTAAGCATATTCAATGGTTTAAATCAATTCAAATGGTAATGGATTAATTGATGAAAAGCAATCAAAGACCTATCATGTGATCATAGAAAATGGAATTAAGCATATAAGACATTCATCATCTAAATTGAAATGGAATTTTCAATTTATCAATATGATCACAAACCAAATGAATCGATTAAAAGTCAATTAAAAATGAATATTAATTCTAAACATGAAAATCTAACTAAACATCAATTAGGATCAAAATTAATCAAATGGGAAATAAACAATCTAAATCAAGAATGGAATCCAATCTACATGAACATGGACAATCATCATAAAATAGTGTTGGTTTTATGTGTTGGCATCAATTTTGGTAAAACTTAGTGTTATCACAAGTTGTCATGCGTGTTGTCTTGACATGTGATATCAGCTTCCTGCAGGATGTCTAAATATGGTTGTGCAGGTTTTAGCTAAGATGTCAGACCCAATGTTAAGACATGTGTATACAGAACATTCAGTCTGAATGTTATGTATCTTGAGATTGCGCTTTTCATGCAAATCCGTGTGTGATTATGTGAAGATTGAATGCGCTATTTAAGGAGTAATTTGATCTAAAACCAGACTGATCTATTTTCCAATAAGGGATGTTTAGCTGTTGTTTCTTAGAAGATACGTAAGGAAAATATAATTAGGGTTTTATGCTGCCCAGGCCCATTCAAAAGCTTCTATTTAAAGGCCATGTAAAACCTGGTTTAAACACACAAGAAACGAACGAATTAGTGAGAGAGTTTTAGGGTTTTAGTCTTGTGTGAGCTTACGTATTGTGAGCCATTCATTCATCTTATTGATGTTTGAATTGGACTGACTTTTGTGTTGTAATTTGTCCACTCTAAGATTTGAAGCATGAGTGTTTGTTTACTTGGTTGAAGCTTTTAAGCAAGATCAAGTATGTGTCCTTGAAGAGTGTCTTCTTTCTTTGTAATATTTGTTTTTATATCATTGTTGTGATTGAGGGGGAGTGAGTAGGGTCTCATATCTAAGAGTTCTTAGATAGAAGTCACACGGGTAAAGATTAGGTGAAAGGACTGTAACTTGAAGTTGTTTACTGAGAGTCTTTGAACTAATTTTGTTTAGTGGATTTCCTTTCTGGCTTGGTAGCCCTTAGACGTAGGTGAGTTTGCACCGAACTGGGTTAACAATTGCTTGTGTCACTTATTCAATTGTTTCTTTGTTTTTATCCTGTTTATATTTTGGTTGTTGTTCAGATATTAGTGTCGTGACATTACCTTCGATATCTCATATCTAATACCAGAATTTTAATTGGTATCAGAGCAGGCATCCTGCTCTAGTTCTGGGTGAGATCTTGGGACGTTACTTTCTGGTACTATGGATAGAAACGGAGGATCTGTACACAGACCATCAGTTCTGGATGGATCTAACTATGACTACTGGAAACCTCGAATGGTAGCCTTCTTGAAATCTTTGGATAATAAGGCTTGGAAGGCTATCCTAACAGGCTGGGAACATCCCTTCACTACTAAGGAAGTTGAAGTTACAACTAATAAGAGGCCTGAGGAAGAATGGACCAAGGAGGAGGATGAACTATCTCTTGGAAACTCTAAAGCATTTGAATTCTATATTTAATGGGGTTGATAAGAACATCTTCAGACTGGTGAACAACTATGAGGTGGCTAAAGATGCTTGGAATATTTTCAAAACTACTCATGAAGGTACCTCTAGAGTGAAGATGTCTAGATTGCAGCTGCTTACTACTAAGTTTGAGAATTTGAGGATGAAAGAAGATGAAAGTATTCATTACTTCCATATGAATATCCTTGAAATTGCTAATACCTCAGGAGCCCTGGGTAAGAAGATGTCAGATGAAAAGCTTGGGAGGAAAATTCTCAGGTCACTTCCCAAGAGATTTTCCATGAAAGTGACAGCCATAGAAGAATCTCAAGATATCTACAAGATGAGAGTGGATGAGCTAATTGGATCCCTCCAAACATTCGAGTTGGGAATGAGTGATGGATCTGAAAAGAAAGTCAAAAGCATAGCCTTTATGTCAAACACTGAAGAGAAAGAAGAAGACAATAGTCAGGATACTGATGAAGATCTGGAAAATGATGTAGCATTACTTGGGAGACAATTCAACAAACTCCTGAAGAGGATGTTAAGACCCCAATTTTGACCCTAAGATCCCTCATGCAATTCCATCATAAGCATTAGCATTGAGATCATACATTGACATCCTCCTTACCCCTCTTTCATTGGGTTTGTTTTGGAAGAGATCACCAAGCACTTTGTGATTATATCATACTTATATTTTATCATTTCACTAACCAAAATACCAAAAATATGTCTTTGCATTTGTCTAACTCTTTTGTAGGAAGGGCATGATTCCATTGATTCATCAAGTTCATATCTAGGGTTTGAGACCCTCATGAACAAAGAGCATAACCAAGAATTGATTAAATAATGGTCATGAATATCATATATGAGCCCCAATGTTCTCTATATGTTATATTGATTAAGTTTTCTTCAAGAGTTTGAGGGTGATTTGCCTTAGAAACCCTAGTTTGACTGGGTATCTTGAGTAACTTCTCCAATAAGCTATCTCACCAATTGATCAAATTTCTCAAGGGACACTTCAAAATTCATCATATTATTCATATATGACCTACCATGAGCCAAGAAAGTCAAGAGAATTGGAAGTTAGCAAGTTGGTTGATGATGGTTGGCCAGATGAATTCATCTGATCAAAACTGGGTCTCCCTAGACCCTATCTCCTACAATTTTCATCATATGAAAATTATTCCAAGAGAAAACTTACTCTAAATGACATTACAAACAACTTTCATGTTGAGACATAGAGCTAGGTTTTCTTGGAAAATAATTTTCTATGTTGAAACATTATAGGTCATTTTGTTTAAACCCTAATTTGAAAGTCAATTTCCCAAGGCCATAACATGCTCATTTTTTATGAGATGAAAGATTTCTATGTTTTACAATCAAATTCAATGTGTTTACTTCAACTTTGATGTTTGGAGTGGGATCTAATTTAACTTTTTTGAGCATGTGATATGAGGTTACATTATAGGTCACTTTTGACTTATACCATTGACCAAGTGATTTTTCTAAACTTCAAAAATGCATAACTCTATCATTTCAAATCCAAATGAAATTAAATTGGCAACCAGTTTGAAGGTCCTTAAGATAGCTACAACTTTGATGAAGACACTTTTCTCATTTTAAGCTCATATAAAAAGTTAAGCAAGATGGAATATTGAGACATATGGCTTGACACTTAGAAAACTTTTGATATGTCAAAAATTTCCAAACTTCCACCTCAAATTTCTCCAAGTTGCAAGCTCCAAATGAAAAAGTGTTGAACATGAAAGTTGTTCCTCTTGATCTCACCTTTCCAAAGAGCTTAAATACATTCATTTTGGACAAGGAATGCATAGGTTGCACATGGCATGAACATGGTGTCATCACATGGCAATGATTTTATGGGTCTATGCATGCCCATGCACCCGTGCATCATCAATGACCAAATTTGGAAAGTGATTTCAAGTGTGAAAATATCAATGGTTTCAGCTATAAATAGAGCCTCATATGCTCAGCAATGAACACACGTTCATGCTAGCTTTGATCCCCCATCTCTAACCCTCACTTTGCAAAGGTTAAACCTAAGAAATTCATTTGAATTTGAGGTTGAATTTCCATTGTTTTGAAATTCAAATCTCCAGAAATCCGTGCATCATCAATGACCAAATTTGGAAAGTGATTTCAAGTGTGAAAATATCAATGGTTTCAGCTATAAATAGAGCCTCATATGCTCAGCAATGAACACACGTTCATGCTAGCTTTGATCCCCCATCTCTAACCCTCACTTTGCAAAGGTTAAACCTAAGAAATTCATTTGAATTTGAGGTTGAATTTCCATTGTTTTGAAATTCAAATCTCCAGAAATCCGTGCATCATCAATGACCAAATTTGGAAAGTGATTTCAAGTGTGAAAATATCAATGGTTTCAGCTATAAATAGAGCCTCATATGCTCAGCAATGAACACACGTTCATGCTAGCTTTGATCCCCCATCTCTAACCCTCACTTTGCAAAGGTTAAACCTAAGAAATTCATTTGAATTTGAGGTTGAATTTCCATTGTTTTGAAATTCAAATCTCCAGAAATCCGTGCATCATCAATGACCAAATTTGGAAAGTGATTTCAAGTGTGAAAATATCAATGGTTTCAGCTATAAATAGAGCCTCATATGCTCAGCAATGAACACACGTTCATGCTAGCTTTGATCCCCCATCTCTAACCCTCACTTTGCAAAGGTTAAACCTAAGAAATTCATTTGAATTTGAGGTTGAATTTCCATTGTTTTGAAATTCAAATCTCCAGAAATCCACAGCCTTGTAAGCATCCAATCCTTCTTTTGTAAGCAAGTGGAGTGAGATCAAGCACAAGTAAGATCAAGATCAGTTGAATCCAGACCTCCATTGAAGGTATTTTCCAGAAATTTTGATCTCTTCGATTCTCTCAAATTCTGGCTCAATTCTATTGATTCTTTGGTTGTCTGAAGTCCTACCAATGTAGGCAAGAAAATTGAGTTGCCTTGAGGTCAAATCGAAGCAACTCAGTTCATGTACCTCAAATTCCAACTCCATGTATCTCTCAATATACTTGGAGTTAGAGTGAATTGAGGCCATATTCGAGCTCAGTGCCATTTTTACTTTGAAATCATGTCCTTGTTTTTAATTTTGGTGATGGTTGATGGTGGACCAGTCCGGTGAGGTCCACCGGAGAAGAAGATCGGAGCTACAACTTCGGCGATGTGTTGGCATCTCCCACAACCATATGATCCATCTTATTTGTTTTAATCACGATCGTCCCTTTTAAATACCAATGTTATGGCGCGCTGACTCATGTCCATCGTGGATAGCGCGTTTCTAGCCACTTGATTTGCCACCTCAATTAATGAGGGAGATCAAGTGGTCCACGTTTTTTCTGATATTTTAATTTTCATTTTTATTACATTATTTTCAATAATTCATATTAACTTCAATATTGATCCAAAAAAATATGGGACTTTCACCAAAAAATTTCAAATATTTTTCTCTTTCATATTCTGAATTAAAATTATTTTTTGGATCATTATTAATATTTTTCATGAATTAATTGATTTTGCATTTGTTTTTAATTGTTTAAAAATATTTTTAAAAGTCCAAAAATTATGAAATTTTTTCTCCAAGGTCCTTTGACCTTGTTTGACCTATAATAAATCTCATGGCCATTTATTTGGTGTTTTGATGAGATTTTAGAAATTGGACAAACCATATTTAATTTAAATGCACTATTTTAGTATTTTAATTTGAATAAAATGCCAAATAATTTGTTGACCAATTGTGATGACTTATTTATGTGTAACTCTTGTTGTTGGGCCTTGGTCAAGGTTGATTTAACTTTATCAAATTGATATCATTGGATTTAGAGGATTGATGGAACGTACATTCCATCTCCCAAAATGAATGAATGATATTAATTTGGTAAAAGTCCTCCTTTGGCCAATTTGTGTTTTGATCCATCCCCCTCCCTCTTCATTCATTCATTCCATTTGGCTTATGACATCTCAAAGTCCTAATGCTAGTTGATTGAAAAATTGACATGAGTATGGATGAGATTAGGCCACACCTTTTGCATATTCTTTTTGTGTGTGGTATGTTTCATGAGCATAATCCATTATACTATGTCTCTAACATGCATTAACACCAAAATTCTATTGCCCGACCTCAAATAGTTGTGACTTCTACATAAGTCCAATTATGATTGCTTAACATAGCGCTAAATTTGTGACATAAAAGGCATAGGCATTCTAGTTAGTGAGATTGTAAGTCTCCCCTCTTTCATGGTATTGTGTGTAAACTTGGCCTTCTTTCCTTCCTTTGGAAGATGTTTTGGTTCAAGGATTCATGCTTCTAACAAGTGGGTTGAGTATTCTCCAAAGAATGTCTTGAAATGAAAAGCAAAAGCAAAACAATACTAACTTCTAACCAATTAACTACTAACTTTTAATTTCAAGATTTTAATTTAATGCAATTTACATTTAGCACTCTATTTCATTTGCCATTGTTCATATCATTCTAATTATTTATGATAATGCAATTTTCACTTTGTCCATTTGGACCATATTGTGTGATATATATCGTTTGTGTATACTTTGCTTGTTTGTGTGGTCTTTGACCATTAATGTACATAATAATAACAAAAACCCTAAAAAAACTTTTGAGTCGACTGTTGGCTTGATCTTGGACAAATGGACTTAGAATCTAGGCAACCTTCCTAAGCTAAAGGAGTTGGCCAATTCCAACTTGTTGAAGAACCAAGTGCTTTCGATTTGAAATTCATCTAGTACATCTTTGAAGACATCCCTAAGTTCATCTGCAACATGATCATTGTGAAGCTGTTATTTTGAATCTGTGACTTGTGGAATTCATCTGTTGCATGGGTTATTTTGGAGAAGATCAAGGAATGGATAAGCTTGGATGTGGCCATCTTTATTTGATTCCTTGATCTTCAAGATAATATAATTGTGCATTTGTGTATTGCTTGATTCTAAAAAGTCCAAGGGAATTTCGGGTTTCTATTGACATTCTTGTCTATTGGATTGCTACCCATTTGATCAAATCTTTTCAAACTCTAAACTTTTAATTTGGTGCATAGGATAGTCTCTTCATATTCTCCCCATTTCTTTAATTTCAAAATCTCTCCCTCCATTTTTCAAAATCTTCTTTGTGTGAACTATTTTTGTTCTAAACTTTGACCACTTTTGCAAAAAGATAGAAACTTTGGCCTTATGCCATTGCATTTTCAAACTTCTTTTCTTAAATCAAACTTGTAAATAAACTTAACTATACTTGACTTAAACTTTCAAAAAGCAAAAAAAAAAAAAGAACTAACTCATTCAAACCATTTTTAGGCCTTTGTGCCTTTCAAACTTAATTTTTGTTAAAAGTAATGCATCCACTTTAAAATTTGTATCACGAACCACGACGTTTTGATCCCTCATTTTTATGTTGGTACGTAGGCACAAGACCGAAGATCTTGTCAAACACAAAATATAATTAATGAGCTCTTTTCTCATCCCCTCATTCTATTTGTTTGTAAACATCACTTTATACCAAGTACATATGCACACAAAAGGGCTCTCTAGGAGTACCTAGGATACTTTGGGTGCTAACACCTTCCCTCTGTGTAACCAACCCCCTTACTTGTGATCTCTGACTTTTTATTAGTTTTGATTTGAAAACTTCTTACTTTTGGGTTTTGTTTGTACTTTTTCCTTTTTCCCTTGGAAACAATAAAAGCGTGGTGGTGACTCTTGTTATTTGATCTCTAGCTTATCAATAGCTTGATGATCATGAATTTCCCGCTACAAAAATTAAGTGGCGACTCTGCTGGGGAGTAGTCTCCAGTGGATTTAGCCTACTTTTTGTGTGAATATATTTGTATATATGTGATGTTTGTATATATGTATGTATGATATAATCTGCTTGTTATGCTTGGTGATCTCTGAGTAGTGAGATAAGTTCTAACCCGAACTTGAGTGCAATTAAGATAGGAGGATGGTATAGTCATGTTCGACTTGTGTGGAGTAGTCCTTAACAATTTGGCTTGAGATCCATCTGCTTAGTGGAGACTCTTTTGGATTTGGAAATGTCACACAAGTATTTATGGTTAGGCATTACTATCTCTAATTGAGTCTGAGAAGCTGAGGACCTTAGAACATTTAACCCATCTTGGCCTATTTAGGACGTAGTGCGAAAACTGTTCAAGTGTAGACTTGATAACAGTTGTTATGCGATACTACACTCAGACGAGTTTCTCTTGAGAATATTATGGGTCGATGAGTCAGTCATCTTAACCTGTAATATCTGATAGATGGAATTAAGACTCTGGGAACTTTTTAGAACATGATCTACAGGTTTTTATGCTTAGTTGACTCCTTTGGGATGGTTCTTACCCATACTCCATGCTCGTGACTTGCAACAAACCTTTGATTCTTGGTTGATCCAATCAAGTCTTGTCAATATCAATGGAACTTGGGTGTTGATAAGGTGAAAACCATAATCCACCAAAATGGATGATTGATCTTGACAATGACTTGATTCATCCCTTGACCTTTGTTTGCCTTGTGTATGATCCCTTATTTGTGATTATTTCATTCATGCATTCATGTGCATCATAACATTCATCACACGAAAATTTTAAGGAACTAAGGTATCATTTGTAAATATTTTCAGACCATGGATTGTGGACGAAGGAACACTAAGAAGTATAGTTTCAGATGTCCCGACTTGAAAGAGTTAAGGAAGCTAGCATCTTTTGTATTAGATCCCTTAGACTTCAAACAACGTCATGGGAAGCTTCTGTCCATCTTGTCTGCTGGTGTGGTTGAAGGACTTTTGAGTGTGCTAGTGCAGTTCTATGATCCTCTCTACCATTGTTTCACTTTCCCAGATTTTCAGCTTGTGCCTACCTTGGAGGAGTATTCTCATCTTTTAGGGATACTTGTTTCTAGTATAGTTCCTTTTAGTGGATTGGAGGAGATTCCCCGATCTAGTATTATTGTTGAAGCTCTTCACCTGAAGAAGTATGAGATAGAGGCTCATTGGGTGAAGAAAGGAGGATTATTTGGGTTGTAATCTATTTTCCTCATCAAGGAAGCTACTACTTTTTCTCAAGCTGGTAGTGTGGATGCTTTTGAAGCTATCTCTGTGTTGCTCATCTATGGATTAGCTTTGTTCCCTAACATTGACGGTTTTGTTGATGTTAACGCCATTAGACTTTTCTTGATTGGGAATCATGTGCCTACTTTGTTGGGTGATATGTATTTCTCTTTGCATCTAAGGAATTCTAAGGGTGGTGGAACGATTGTCTATTGTATTCCTCTTCTATACAAGTGGTTTATTTCTCACTTGCCTCAGACACCTGCTTTTGTGGAGAACAAACAATATCTAAGGTGGTCTCAGAGACTTATGTATCTCACTAAGGATGATATAGTTTGGTATGATCCGTCCTTAAGCAGTTTGGAGATTATTGATAGTTGTCGTGAATTCTCTAATGTGCCTCTCATTGGTACACAAGGAGGAATTGACTACAACCCTGCTTTGACTCGTCGTCAACTTCGGTTCCCCTTGAGAGAAAAAACTAATAACATGTTTTTAGAAGGTCTTTTCTATCAAGAGGGTAAAGATTCCCAACATTTGAAGCAGAAGATTGTGCATGCTTGGCATAATGTGCATAGGGAAGGAAGATCCGAGCTTGGTCCGCACAATTGTGTAGCTTTGGAAGCTTACACTCTTTGGGTGAAAAAGAGAGATATGGAGTTGAAAATGCCTTATCCTTGTGAAAGACCTATGTCTATGGTTGTGGTTGAGCCAATAACTCTCCCTAACCAAGATGTAAAGGAGTTGGAAGACGCGCTCGCCAAGATGAAGCAAGAGAAGGATATGTGGGAAGAGCATTTCCGTGCTTTGAGCAAGAAGCATGGAGAGTTGCAATTGGAGTCTAAGGGACAAAGATGCACTTATCGAGCTACTTGAAGACCGAGTGACGAAGAGACAGAGAGAGCCAGAGGTTTCATCTTCTAGCATGCCTCAGCCTTCCGTTGCTTGGAAGAAGATTGTAGATCAGCTTGTCCTCAAGAAGACTCAGATGAAGGCTTCTTTTGAGACCGAGATCCGTCGCATTCGAAGGAAGTACGCGCCTACATCCAGATCTTCTGACATTGTTGTTAGGGATCCTTAGGATGACTAGTCTCCTTTTCTCTTGTATTTTTCATTTGGTTTCTGAAATTGTACTCAGTGTAATCCTTCCAATTTACATAAATAAAAAGAGACTTTTGGTCATATCAAATTGTTGCAATTTCCATTTAAATATTATATATTTACAAATGATATAGTAAGTTCCTTGAAAAATAAAAATAATCAAGCATTACATTTCATGCATCATTTGTATAAGCAGGTTTTTGCCAGATGTCTGATTGGTGTTTCTTCTGTGCTTTAGCCAAGCTGACTCACCGGTACAATTCCCGCGCCAATCATCAGAAAATCATGGAACATTTGGAGCAAGAGAACAGAGAGCTGAAGGACAAGATTGCCCTCCTGACTGCTATGATGGAGTCAGTTCTTGCTGCTCAAAATCAAGCTTCTCCAACACCTGCAACTCCTCCCGCGATGACTGTTACTTCAGAGGTGACTACCTCTACCATGCCTGCTGCTACCGCCCATTTCACACCGAATATGCCTGCCGGATTCCCGTAGGGAATGCCGCCTAAACTTTGTGCCCGAAGGCTTAACACCTACATTTGCTTCCATGACGGCATCTAGCCCGGTCATGTCCATGCCACCTCCCGTTGTGCACACTTTGCCTCGTGTAGAGGATACCATCTATCATTCTGAGCCGTCTGAGGGTCCGGATGTTTATGAGAAGATGGATAAGATTAAAGATCAGTTTCTTGAGCTGTGCAATGAATTGAAGACGCTAAGAGGTAAAGATCTGTGTGGGAAGAGTGTTGCCGAGTTGTGTTTGGTGCCTAATGTCAAGATCCCGATGAAGTTCAAAGTGCCTGACTTTGAAAAGTATAAGGGGAACTCTTGTCCGCTCAGTCATCTTGTGATGCACGCTCGCAAGATGTCTACTCAGACCGACAATGATCAATTGCTTATTCACTACTTCCAAGATAACCTGACTGGTGTTGTGCTTCGTTGGTACATGGGGTTAGATAACGCAAGCATTCACACTTTTAACGACTTGGGAGAGGCTTTTGTGAAGCAATACAAGTATAATGTGGACATGTCGTCGGATAGAGACCAGTTGAGGTCTATGTCTCAGAAGGACAAAGAGACATTTAAAGAATACGCGCAAAGATAGAGGGAGTTTGATGCCCAGATCACTCCTCCTTTGGAGGAGAAAGAAATGACAAAAAATTTCTTGAAAACCCTGAGTTCATTTTATTATGAACGCATGATCGCTAGTGCCCCCGGTGATTTTACCGAAATGGTAAATATGGGGATGAGATTTGAGGAAGGAGTCCGTGAATGACGGTTGTCAAGAGATGAGGCATCAACAAGCAAGAGATATGGTAGCAACTTTGGTAAGAAAAAGGATAGTGAGACCAACACAGTAATCGGTGGGAGGCAGAGGAAGCCTCAGATTAGAAGAAATCCACCACCCCGTCAAGATCATCATCATCAAGTGTCATTAGTAATTCTGGTATTTTCAAATCAACAAGCAACACCAATTCAACATTAACAGCATCAACGTCAACAACAACAACCGCAACAAAGAACGAACACCTACAACAACAACAATACCAACAACAATCATCATCAGCAGAACTTTGAGAGGAAGAAGGTCTCTTTTGACTTGATTCCTATGTCGTATGCAGAACTGTATCCCTCACTAGTTCTTAATAACTTAATTCAACCGAGGAACTCACCGCAGATCCCAGAACCACTTCCCTGGTGGTATAAACCTGATCTTCGTTGTGCTTTTCATCAAGGAGAACCCGTACACGATATTGAAAACTGTTATCCATTGAAGTATGAGGTTCAAAAGCTTATGAAGAGTGGTATGGTGTCCTTTGAAGACCACGCGCCAAATGTGAAAGCAAACCCTTTGCCCACTCATGGGAACTCTTCAATGAATATGGTGGACGGTTGTCCTGGAGAATTCAAGGTTTTTGACGTCCGGTTTATCCGAAGATATTTGGTGCAGATGCACAAGGATATCTATTTGGTGAGTGACTGTGAACATGACCATGATGGTTGTGTTGTTTGTCTGTGAACCCAAGAGTGTTTGATGTAGTGAAAAGGGACATCCAACGTCTGATGGATGAAGGCGTGATCCATATTGTTCAATCTCGTCATGTAGATGACGACGTCAATGTCATAGTGCCCGTTTTCAAGCAACAAGAGCGGTTGGTACTTCAATATGATAGCAACAATAATAAAAATGTCAGTCAAAGATCAGTATCACCGTTGGTAATACGGTTAGCGGGCCCAGTCCCGTATTCATCTGATAAGGTTGTACCGTACCAGTACAATGCTACAATGATAAAGAATGGTCAAGAGGTCCCGTTACCTACGACTAGTTCAGTAGTGAGCATTGCCGATGTAACGAAGGTGGCCCGCAGTGGTCGAGTGTTTGGGCCAGTGTTCCCAGAAAATAAAGAGGAAACGATTGTTGGTAAGAAGGCGGAGGTGACTAATGTAGATCTAGTTGGCTGTTCAAAAGATAAGTCTGGTGAATCCAGCAACTTGAAAGCCAATGATGATGATGAGGTACTCCGATTAATAAAGAGGAGCGAATTTAATGTGGTAGAGCAGTTACTCCAGACCCCCTCAAAAATCTCAGTGTTGTCTCTGCTGATGGATTCCAAAGCCTACGGGGAAGCACTACAGAGAGTTATTGAACAAGCATACGTAGATCATGATGTTACTATAGATCATTTTGATCACATCGTGGCTAACATCACTTCATGCAATAATTTGAGCTTCTTTCGATGAAGAACTCCCTGAGGAGGGAAGAAATCATAACCTGGCTTTGCATATTTCAATGAACTGTAAGGAAGATGCTTTGTCAAATGTGCTTGTTGACATCGGTTCATCATTGAATGTGCTTCCGAAGTCAACTTTGTCAAAGTTATCTTACCAAGGAGCTCCCATGAGGTATAACGGTGTAATTATCAAAGCTTTTGATGGTTCGCGCAAGACAGTAATTGGTCAAGTGGACCTTCCGATTAAGATAGGTCCAAGTGATTTTCAGATTACTTTTCAAGTAATGGATATCCACCCGGCCTACAGTTGTTTATTGGGAAGGCCATGGATTCATGAGGAAGGGGCTGTTATCTCAACTCTGCATCAGAAATTGAAATTTGTCAAGAGTGGCAAGCTTATGACTGTTGGAGGAGAGAAGGCGTTGTTGGTTAGCCATCTGTCATCTTTCTCCTATGTTGAAGCTGAGGATAAGGTGGGAACTCCGTTCCAAGCCTTATCTATTGCTGCTGAGAAGAGAGTTGGGGCACCTATGTCCTCGTTGAAAGATGCCAAGAAGATTGTGGAAGAAGGTGGTGTTCATCAGTGGGGGCGCATGGTAGAGGTCTCCGACAACAAAGGCAGAATCGGTTTGGGGTTCCAAAAAGGCTCATCAACTGCAAGATCTGAAGATATGCAACTTAGCTTCCGTAGCGGAGGGTTCATTCATGGTAATGAACAACACTTGGTTGTTGTGATAGAGGATAGCAAAGAGGAAGACTCACCAACTTTGTAATGCATGGAAAGACATGCAATAATTGGACTGCCATTGATATTCCTGTTATTTTGCATCGATCTAAGTAATTGCTTTTATTATTTTAAGATCCTTCTCCTATTCCTAAGGGAGAAGTGAACATTGTTTGGGCGTTTTAAATTGATCATTAATAAAATTAATTCTATTCATCCACATCTTTGATGTTTATTTTTACTTTTTGCTTTATTCTGAAAATGGTAATCACAAAAACATAAATAAACAATATAATTGTCCATCTGCATAATATTTGGTCACAAACTCACTTCTCTAAAATCAAAATATCAAATCATTATGCAGGTTGGTTCCTAACCCCATTGAATACAATGATCCTTCGCCTTCTCCAAATTTTGAATTCCCTGTGTTTGAGGCCGATGAGGAAAGTGATGTAGAAGCGAGTGATGAATTGACTCGTCTTCTTGAGCGAGATGAAAAAATTATTCAGCCGTTTGAAGAGTAGATTGAGCTAGTCAACTTGGGTTCCGAAGATGATGTGAAGGAAGTCAAGATTGGGTCTCGACTGTGTCCAGATGCTAAGAAGGGGTTGATTGATCTTCTTCGAGAATATTCAGATGTGTTTGCTTGGTCCTATCAAGACATACCTGGATTGGATTCTGAGATTGTGGAGCATAGATTGTCGTTGAAGCCAGAATGCCCGCAAGTCAAGCAGAAGTTGAGAAGAACGCATCCTGATATGGCTGTAAAGATCAAAGAGGAAGTGCAGAAGCAAATTGATGTCGGTTTCCTTGTAACCGCTGAGTATCCGCAATGGGTGGCCAATATTGTGTATGTGCCAAAGAAAGATGGAAAAGTCCGCATGTGTGTTGATTATAGAGATTTGAATAAAGCCAGTCTGAAAGATGATTTCCCTCTGCCACACATTGATATATTGGTAGACAATACTGCTAAATTCAAAGTCTTTTTGTTTATGGATGGATTTTCCGGATATAATCAGATCAAGATGGCAGCCGAAGATATGGAGAAAACCACATTCATTACACCCTAGGGAACATTCTGTTATAGAGTGATGCCTTTCGGTCTAAAGAATGCTGGTGCAACTTACCAGAGAAAATTGACTACTCTTTTTCATGATATGATGCATAAAGAGATTGAAGTTTATGTCGATGACATGATTGCTAAATAAATTGATGAAGATGAACATGTTGAGCATTTGTTGAAGCTATTCCAGCGTTTGAGGAAGTATAAACTCCGCTTGAATCCCAATAAGTGTACTTTTGGTGTTCGTTCTGGTAAGTTGTTGGGCTTCATTGTCAGCGAGAAGGGTATTGAAGTTGATCCTGCCAAGGTCAAAGCACTACAAGAAATGCATGCGCCCAAAACTGAGAAGCAAGTCAGAGGTTTTCTCGGCCACTTGAATTATATTTCCAGATTCATTTCCCACATGACTGCCACATGTGCGCCTATATTTAAGCTTCTTCGGAAATATCAGTCTTGTGATTGGACCGAAGACTGCCAGAAAGCTTTTGACAGTATCAAAGAATATTTGCTTGAACCTCCTATTTTGTCTCCACTTGTTGAAGGAAGACCATTGATCATGTATTTGACTGTGCTAGAAGATAGTATGGGTTGTGTTCTGGGACAGCAAGATGAGACTGGGAAGAAAGAATTTAAAATTTACCATCTCAGTAAGAAGTTCACCGACTGTGAGACTCGGTATTCTATGCTTGAGAAAACTTGTTGCGCATTGGCTTGGGCTGCTAAGCGTCTGCGTCAATACATGTTGAATCATACCACTTGGTTAATATCCAAAATAGATCCGATCAAGTATATATTTGAGAAACCTGCTTTAACTGGGAGAATTGCCCGTTGACAGATGTTGTCATCAGAGTATGATATCGAATACCGATCTCTCAAAGCAATCAAAGGTAGTATCTTGGCTGACCATTTGGCTCACCAACCAATTGAAGATTACCAGTCAGTATAGTATGACTTTCCTGATGAAGAGATTTTGTACTTGAAAATGAAAGATTGTGATGAACCATTGCTTGGAGAAGGGCCAGAACCTGGTTCCCGTTGGTGTAAGACCCCAATTTTGGGCCCTAAGATCCCTCATGGCCCATAACATATCATATCATTGTCTCAAGGATCATTGCATGCCCTAGTTTCCCTCCTAGTGGGTAGTTTGCCTTGTGAGTTTGTTTCTTGATCACCAAGCATACTTTGCATTTGTATATCTTTGCTTTTCACATGTTTATCATTCAAAAGTACAAAAATATTGTCAGTCTAACCTTGTTGCTTGCAGTTGAAGCAATCATCAGCAATTAGGTCAAAGACAGTCAACAGTCAGTCAAAGCAATGGATGGTGGCCATTCTTGTGGAATTTGGGCACCATGATCAATAATCAAAGGTTCATACAACTTGGGACATCATTTGAAGTCAAGGTCTCAAGGAATCAGGGTTTGGAATTCATCAGAAGTGGTCCAGTCAGTCCAAAACCCTAGAAAAGTCAAACTTGGTCAACAGTGGATTTAATCAGTGTTTTGATGGATGGAATTGATCTGAAGAAGTTCATTCATGTTCATATAAGCCTCATCTATCATGTCAAACCTCATCATGGAAGAATTTGAAGTAAAATCAGAAATTTCCCAAAATAGAAAGTGGACCTGTAATTTCAACTGCCAAAAATGGAAACTTCTTGATCCTCAACTTACATCATGATACAAGCTTCAAATGAATTTTTTCCCAACATGAAAGTTGAAGATCTTGTTCTCCCATTTTCAAAAAGTCCAAGAACTCTCAAATCCCATGTATGGTTGTCAAGATATGATCAATTCAATTTCAAAAATTTGTGAACTTCAAGAGGCCATATATCTCAAACCATAAGGCCAAATTTGGTGGGGTTTTTTCCTACAAACCACATTTTTCCTCCTCTTTCCAAAAATATAAATTTCATTCATCAAAACCTTGCCAATCAAAATGGCATTTTTGGACCTATTTCATTTAAAAACCAAGTTTGACTCATAGTTGACTTTTTGATTCTTTGACTTCTTCTCAATTTGGCCAATTGGGAAATGTTTAGAATCATATTTGAAACTTGCTCCAAGCCCTAAATCATGTTCATACCACCATTATGCCATCACTTTGGACCAAAAGGTGCAAACTTGAAAATCTTGCAAATGGCTTCACATAAGCAAATCATGTTAACCAATTCATAAGCAGACCACAAACAGCATTGGCAAAAGTCAGTGGCAGCCTGTTTCCAAGCCCACTCGAGCAGCATACACCCTCCATTATTCACTTATTCCCAAATTAGCAAAAAGGCAAAGTTACTTCATTTAGCTAAGCCAACTTAGCACATGGATTAACAATGCTAAACAGAGGTATAAAAACTTCTTTTCTGCACAAACAACCCTAGCCAGCTGCAGCCACACGACAGAATTCTCTCACTCTCACATTTTGCATTTTTGCTCAAAAGTGAATTTCTACACAAATCACCAAAAACCCTTGAACAACCTTCATTGTTCCTTCACTTGGACATCATTTGGAAGTGTTTTTGAGCATCATTTACCAACTGAAAGTGCAGCTCGAGCTCTGTTTTCTCTAAGCTCTTCCAATGGCAAGTCGTGATTCATTCAACTCCAAGCATTCTTGAGCTTAAAGAACTTCATCATCCATCAACATAAAGCACAAGCATCATCTGTTTCAAGCTGTAACACCAGAACAACACTGTTTTCACAATTTCTTCAAATCAGGTACTTTAGTTGCTTAAGTTCTTTGAACTTGCTTGCTTTGCTATTTAGCATTTGCTTTGAGGTATAATTACTTCTTCTTCATGTAGTCTGGAGACCCGGTCTGTTATTTGACCGGGCAAACTGTCTGAAGTCCTCCTTAAGAGGCAATGCCTGTGTGTGTTTAAAATTGTCCCAAGCAGGAAAAGTCCTTCAAGTAAGGCAATTGGTGGAAGGTAGGGATAAATAATCTATCCCCCACTATTCAGTGTGTCTTCTCTTTGCTCCCATTACATGGTTGAAGCATTGAGATAAAAACCCAAGATCTAATCGAGTCAATAAAGGGGAAAGAGTTCCATCTTTCTGAACTCCCCCACTTTCTATTTGATGCTCTTCCTGATTAGGGATAGAAGCAATGAGGCACACCCCTCATCTCCTATTCATCTGCTTCACGTTAGCCTCTCAATGGCAAGGTTAAGAGCGACACTTACCTATTACAGTGGACTTTCATAGTCAAACCCTCTTGTGTGAACCCCCTTTGTTTGGCTATAGAGTGTGCTGTTTGATATTGATTGATTGATTGATTGCTTCATATACACATGTTTGCTCTCATGCTTTGTGCACTCATCATCATTAATTGCTCATCAATGCATAATCATCTCATTTGTCTTTGTGACATTATCATTGCTGTTTACCCATTGAGGACAATTGTAAGACCATCCATTGGCCATTGCTCCTATGATATGGAAGTGAGTATAAGACCATCACCTTGGCCACTCATCTTATCTTTGCCTGATACCTTTACTTGATCGTATGTGAGGAAGCAACTGTAAGTCCCTGCAAGTTGGCATTTGCTCTCCTATGATCACATGTTGTTTGTATGTGAGGATACAACTGTAAGTCCCTGCAAGTTGGCATTTGTTTTCCTAGGATCATACTGTGTATGTTAGAGTAAGTCCAGACAGATTGGCATCTGACATCCATGTTTTGCTTTCTCTTTTTATGTGAGGTTGCAACTGTAAGTCCCAGCAAGTTGGCATTTGCATTCCTGTGATCATATTGTTGCTTTTGTTCTTGTATGTGAGGATCAACTGTAAGTCCCTGCAATGTGGCATTGGATTTCCTATGAGCATACTGTGGAGTTAACCTAAGTCCAGACAGATTGGCAGTTAACTTCCATCTCTCATCTTTGTTTTTCTTTTGAGGAGATTAGTGTAAGTCCATTGAGTGGCTTCTGATATCCTTTTCTGTTTTAGGAGACTGGTGTAAATCCATCTATTGGTATCCGGTATCCGCTTTTATTTCTTTGCCTGTGGAGATTAGTATAAGACCATTGAGTGGCATCTGATATCCAATTTTATTTTAGGAGATTGGTATAAGCCCATTGATTGGCATCCGGTATCCGTCTTTCTTGTTTTGTTTGTTTATTATTATCCATTGCTATTCCAAAGGACACACTTGAATCATCTCCCATATGATTTCAAGAAGTGAACTTTCTAAGAAGTTTTACTTTCCATCCTCATCCATTCATCCTCATTATGTCCTAAACCTTTTCACACATTACTTTCAAACTTGACATAAGTGTTGTGCAAACATCTTCACGCTTTTTAACTAAAAACCTGGACCCGAGTCCTTGACTTTTTTCAAACTCATTTCATAATACTTCCTTTGAATCAATCTTAATCATACTTTGACTCCATTTTCATAATCACAATCAATTAACTTCACTCATTCACTTGTTTTGGCTTTGTCCATTGTTAATCTTTTCATACATGAGCTAGAGGTTTGATTTATCTTAGTGGTTGATGTTAATCTCACCTTCTGTCTTTAGTGATTGAATTGTAAGTCTTCCTTGCCTATTATAGGGTTAACCCCTCCCTGGCAAGTTGAAGCTGTTCTCACGTGGTGGACTTTGTTGTTTGTATAAGGTTGAGTTTTCTCCCGTGGATAACGTAAGACCTTAGGGTTTGTGTTTAAAATTGAACCCAACTCACTTTTGGAAATCTTTTAGCCGAACTACGGCGTTCTGATCCTTACCTTTGATGGAAGGTACGTAGGCAACGGGTTCATCCGTTCGAACCCAATAAAAAATGTATATTCTTTTCTCATCATCCCAATCATGTTTGCACAATACTTATGTCATAATAAATAACAATCTTTTACAACAAGTGTGAAAAGGGCTCCCTAGGAGTACCTAGGACGTAGTGGGTGCCTAACACCTTCCCATTGCGTAATTTACCCCTTACCCAGAATCTCTGATCTTTTTATTAGTTTTCTACGTGTAAAACTTCTTAGGCTTTTGTTCGCTTTTTAGCCAGTCCTTTGGATAAATAAAAGTGCGGTGGCGACTCGAAATTTCAATGTATCTCTTAGCTTATGATTTAATCGATAGATCATATAGCGACGAATACACCGCTACAGAAAAGTGGCGACTCTGCTGGGGAACTCTCACCAGAATCCTTGGTGGTATTGCCTACTTTTCACCCTTGTTGTGCTATATTATTATTTGTCATTTGACATATTTTTGTACAATTTGGGATAACTGTATTGATTGTAATGTGTGAATTGCTTGATATACATTTGCTGTTTGCTTTGGTGATCTGTGAGATGAGTTCTATACCCGAACTCGAGTGCTCTCTAGGATAGGAGAATGGCATAGTCTTGTTGACTGGTGTGGAGTAGTCCTTAGCCGGTTGACTTGTGAGTCCATTCACTTGGTGGAGGTCATGTTGAACTAATAATGTCACACAAGTTATTTGTGGTTAGGCATTATTCTTTCAATCATGTTCCGCAGAAGCCAAGGACCTTAGTTTACCAAACCCATCTTGGCCTATTTTTAGGACCGTAGTGCGGAGGTCGTTCAGATGTCAGTTCTGATACGATTGTTACGCGATACTACACTCATAAGAGTTTCTCTTGAGAATATTCTTGGAATACGAGTATTCGTTCCTCAGATAATATTCGAAAGATGGAACGATGATTATGGGAACCTCTGATAGAACATGTCTGGCAGGTTTAAACCCTAGTACACTCCCTTTGGGTGGTTCTTAACCGAGACTCCATGCTCGTGACTCTCAACAAACCCGTGATTCGTGGTTGAGTCGTTCAAACATTGTTAATATCAATGGATCCCGGATCAGGTGTAAAACCTAAAATCCATCAAAGCGGCTGGTTGATATTAAGAATGTCTGAACCGGTTCATGTACCGTTAATATCAATGGAACTTGGGTGTCGATAAGGTGAAAACCTAAATCCACCAAAATGGATGATTGATATTAGGGATACATAGAACTTTCCCACGACCTTTGTTTGGTGTGCTTTGCTTGATCCTTGAGTGTGTTTGTTGCATTCATACATTCACGCATTCATCCGCATTCATGTCATCAAAAAAAAAATCAAAAAAGAGAAATTTTCAAGGAACTTAAAGGGTTATTTGCAAAATTTTCAGACATGGAAAGACCGAAAAGGCATACAAAGAAGTACAGCTTTAAGCAGCCTGATGTAAAAGAGTTAAGGAATCTGACATCATATGTATTAGATCCCCTGGGTTTCAAGGCTCGCTATGGGAAGCTCCTGCCGCTGTTAACTACTCAAGTGGATGAGGGATTGATGAGCACTCTTGCTCAGTTCTATGATCCGCTCTATCATTGCTTCTTATTTCCGGACTTCCAGTTGTTGCCGACCTTGGAAGAGTATTCTCACCTTATTGGGATTCCTATTCTGGATCAAGTGCCGTTCAGTGGCTTAGAGGATATTCCATCTGCTCGAGAGATTTCCAGCTTGTTGCACATAGATGAAGATCTGATTAGAGCTAATCTGACTACCAAAGGCGGAATTCAAGGTTTTCCTTCCGAGTTCCTCATTGCCCAAGCTACCTTTTATGGGAAGGCCATGAGTGAGGACGCCTTTGAGGCTCTATTTGTGTTACTCATCTATGGATTGGTGCTGTTTCCCAACTTCGACAAGTTCGTGGACATGAACGCCATTAGGATCTTCTCAGTCCTTAATCCAGTTCCGACCTTGTTGGGTGATGCGTATGTCTCTATGCATCTGAGGAATATGAAGAATGGAGGAGTCATTGTCTGCTGTTTACCCCTGCTGTACAAGTGGTTTATTTCGCACTTGCCGCAGACAGTTGCTTTCAAGGAGAACAAGGGATGTCTACGGTGGTCTCAGAGACTCATGTCTCTCACCAATGATGATATCACCTGGTATGATCGCGTGTATGACACCGTTCAGATCATTAATTCTTGTGGTGAATTCCCCAATGTGCCTCTTCTTGGTACATGTGGTGGAATCAGCTACAACCCTACGCTTGCACGTCGTCAGCTTGGGTTCCCCCTAAAGGATAAACCCCATAACATTCTGTTAGAAGGTGTATTCTTTCAGGAGGGTAAAGATCCCCAAGGCCTGAAAGCCAGATTTGTCCGCGCTTGGCGCAATATCCGTAAGAAAGGTAGGAACGAATTGGGTCCAAAGAACTGCATTGCTTTGGAGCCCTACACCTCTTGGGTCAGACAGAGGGCTGCTATCTACCTGATGCCATATGATCATCCGAGACCTACACTGTTGGATGTGGCTGGGCCTTCAACCCTCCCTACCCAACGTGTAGAGGAGTTGAGAGAGGAAGACCTTTCGCGTGCCTGGATCCGTGAGAGGGAGGAATTGCTGCAGCAGCTTAAGGAGAAGGATGCTATGATTGAATTTCTCGAGCACCGAGTGATCGATGATCCGAACGACGCTTGGACTTCTCTGCTTCCTCAGTCTTCCAAATTCTGGAAGAGGAAGTATGATCAACTTGCGAAGGAGAAAGCTGATATGGAGGCTGCCTATGAGAGAGAGATCAAGAAGTTGTGCACTTCTCGTCTTCCAGCATCCCGAGCTAATAGGGATCCATAGGATGTCATTTACCTTTCCTCTTTGTAATATTTAAAAGAATGCTGTACTTCTTTGTTTTAATATTTTGAATGAAATATTTTCCATGAGCAATTAAAATGTTTAAACTATTCAAAATATTGCAAATAAATACCCTAAGGGTTCCTTGAAAACAAAGCATTTGCACAAGCTTTTCATGCATCATTCCTGCATAAGCAGGTACTCCTTTGTTTCTGGTCTTCCGGTTCTAACATCTGCTCTTCATTTATTTTGAGACAAGCTGACTCACCGGTATTATACGAGAGTCAACTCTGCCAGAATCATGGAGCAGTTGAAGCAAGAGAACCAGAGTCTGAGAGATGAGGTCGCCAGACTTGGCGCTTTAATGGAGCAACTTCTTGCTGCCCAGAACCAGCCTGCCCAACAGCCAGCAACTCCGGTTCAGCGGACGGTTATATCTGAAGTGGCTACCTCAACGGTGCCTGTCAGTGCCCAGCAGCCAAATGCCATGCCTCCCGGTTTTCCTTGGGGGATGCCTCCAGGCTTTATGCCTGATCTGCCAGCTCCTACCTTCGCACAAATGCCGGCATCTAGCCCGGTCCCTATTCCCGTTCCTCCTGTCGTGCATACCATGCCTAGGGTAGACGACACCATCTATCACTCTGAAGCTTCTGAGGGCTCAGATGTTCACGAAAAGATGGACGCTATGAACGATCAATTCCTTGAGCTGAGAAAGGAATTGAGGACTCTTAGAGGCAAAGATCTCTTCGGCAAGTCTGCAGCCGAACTCTGCCTGGTTCCCGGTGTGAAACTACCAGTTAAGTTCAAGGTCCCAGACTTTGAAAAATATAAAGGGAACACTTGTCCGTTAGCACACCTGGTCATGTATGCCAGGAAGATGTCCACGCAGACCGACAACGATCAACTCTTGATCCACTACTTCCAAGACAGTTTGTCTGGTGCTGCTCTCCGTTGGTACATGAGTCTGGACAGTGCCAACATCCGCTCTTTCAATGATCTTGGCGAAGCTTTCGTCAAGCAATATAAATACAACGTTGACATGGCGCCTGACAGAGATCAACTCAGGTCTATGTCACAAAAGGACAAAGAGTCGTTCAAGGAGTACGCCCAGAGATGGCGTGAGCTGGCAGCTCAAATTACTCCACCATTGGAAGAGAAAGAGATGACCAAGATCTTTCTGAAGACTCTTGGGTCATTTTACTATGAACGAATGGTGGCCAGCGCTCCCTCTGATTTCACCGAGATGGTGAACATGGGGATGCGTCTTGAAGAAGGTGTCCGCGAAGGACGGTTGGCTAAAGATGATGGTTCTTCCTCTAAGCGATATGGAGCGTTTAAGAGGAAAGAAGGTGAAGCGCATGCTGTGCAGTCTCAGCCCAAACAAAGAAGACCCTCTGTTCAGAGGAAACCTGCACGACATTCCAGTCATCAGCACCAGGTGGCTCACGTAGCACCTGTTTTCAAGGACAACACTCCTCAACGTCAGCAATATCAACCGCAACAGTATCAGCATCGACAACAATATCAGCAACCCCAGTATCAACAACAAGCTCGTCCGCAGCAACAGGCTTACCAGCCTCGTGGGAGTACGAGTAATCAAGCGAACATGGGTTATGAAAGGAAGAAGATCAGTTTTGATCCGATTCCTATGTCGTATGCGGAGTTATATCCCTCTCTGATAGAGCGGAAGTTGGTTTCTCCGAGAGATCCTCCAGCTATATCTGTCAACCCCCAGTGGTGGTATAAGCCGGACCAGCACTGTGTCTATCACTCTGGCGCTCCGGGCCATGACATTGAAAATTGTTTCCAGCTGAAGACTAAGGTTCAAGACCTTATGAGAAGCGGAATTCTGAGTTTCGAAGACTCTAACCCTAATGTCACCAGGAACCCATTGCCTTCGCATGGGAAATCTGTGAATATGATCCAGGAGGACCTTGGGAAGTACAAGGTTAAGTACGTCAGCCATATCCGGCGGTCGTTGGTTGATTTACATAGAATGCTGTGTCAGCACAGTTATTTGGAGCATAACCACGACAAGTGCCGCGTCTGCTCGGTCAATCGCTTGGGTTGTAACCAAGTTCGCAAGGAACTTCAGAAGATGTTGAATGAGGGTACCATTGAGATTCTCCAGAATCGCAATGTTGATGTTGTTGAGCCCGAATTGAGTGTCATCTCCCCGGTGTTCAAATTGCCCGAGCCTGTTGTTATTCGCTACAATAGCAACAAACCAAAGGCTTCCCCTGCCTTGATCATCAAACCGGCCGGCCCTGTGCCGTATTCATCCGATAAGGCTGTACCATTCCGGTACAATCCTGTTGCTGTTCAAGATGGAGTAGAGGTTCCTTTGCCTTCAACTTCCGTAACCACTATTGCTGATGTTAGTGGGTTGACCCGCAGCGGTCGTGTATTCTCTGCGCCTGCAAAGGCTACTGTTTCTGATACTGTTGAGCGCCCTGTGGGAATCGCTGTGAATGTTCAGAACCCGGCACCTGCTGTTGCCCAACCCTCCTCCTCCGTACAAACTCCTGTTTCTTCTGTTGGCCCAAGCGGCACTGTTGATGAAGAATCTGATGAGATGCTGAGGCTCATCAGAAATAGTGAGTACAACATTGTAGACCAGCTTCTACACACGCCCTCCAAGATTTCTATTCTTTCTTTATTGCTGAATTCAGAGCCTCATAGGGAGTCTCTGCAGAAAGTCTTGGACTTGGCGTATGTTGATCATGACGTCACCCTGGAACAATTTGATAGCATTGTTGCAAACATCACCGCTTGCAACACTCTGAGCTTTTGTGACGCTGATCTCCCTGAGGAGGGAAGAGACCACAACATGGCTTTACATATCTCCATGAACTGTAAATCTGATGCATTGTCCAATGTGCTGGTGGACACTGGATCGTCCTTGAATGTATTGCCAAAATCCACACTCTCTCGTCTGTCATATCAAGGTCCTCCTATGAGGCAGAGTGGGGTCGTTGTGAAAGCATTTGATGGGTCGCGTAAGACCGTGATTGGGGAAGTTGATCTCCCAATCAAAATAGGACCAAGTGATTTCCAGATTACTTTCCAAGTAATGGATATCCACCCATCTTACAGCTGTCTCTTGGGCAGACCATGGATTCACGAGGCTGGCGCCGTGACATCCACCCTACACCAGAAGCTAAAGTTCGTCAAAAACAAGAAATTGGTTGTAGTAGGGGGAGAAAAGGCTCTCCTGGTCAGTAACTTGTCTTCTTTCTCGTACATTGATGCAGAGGATGAAGTTGGAACTTAATTCCAAGCTTTATCTATTGATAAACCAATCGAGAAGAAGTCTCCTTCATTCACTTCCTACCGAGATGCTAAGCTGGCCATTGAATGTGGTGCAGTTGCTGGATTAGGGAAAGTGCTTGAACTCGAAGATAATCGATCACGGGCTGGCATTGGCTATGGTTTTGGGGCATGCATGAGCAAGGTCTGTTCACCAGTGGAGGTTTCATTCACGCTGATCAACCTGCAGAAGAGGAAGCTGCTGCTATCATTGAAGAAGAAGACGCAGAAGACTTGAACAATTTTATTATTCCTGGTGGTGTCTGCCAGAATTGGGTCGCTGTGGATGTTCCTACAGTTATCCATAGATCAGAGTAAATTGTTCATTTTGTTTTAAAACCCTTCTCCCATGCCAAAAGGAGAAGTGATGACATTGTTGGCAAAGCATATATACAATGATATTTCCATTCAATTTTCGCATTGTCAAACATTTGTTTTTCCTTTGTTTTCACTTTTTGCTTTTCTTTATGAAATCAGTGATCACAAAAAACCATAAAAACAAAAACAAAAAGCAATAAAAGCAACATTTTTCATCTGCATAATGATTTGCTTGTTTAAATTCTGAAATTTTTCTCTTAACCAAAATCATTATGCAGGTTGATCCTAAAACCCATTGAACATAACGATCCAACGCCATCTCCCAACTTTGAATTCCCTGTATTTGAGGCAGAAGAAGATGACGTTGAAGAGATTCCTGATGAGATCACCCGTCTCCTTGAGCACGAAGAGAAGATCATTCAGCCGCATCTCGAAGACTTGGAAACAGTCAACTTGGGATCCGAAGATTGTGAGCGCCTGGTGAAGATTGGGGCACTTCTTGAAGGGTCTGTTAAGGAAGAGTTGATCAGCTTGCTACGAGAATATTCAGATATCTTTGCTTGGTCCTATGAAGACATGTCGGGTTTAGATACAGATATTGTGCAACATTTCCTGCCTTTGAAGCCCGAGTGCGTGCCTGTGAAGCAGAAGCTCAGAAGAACTCATCCAGATATGGCAGTGAAGATCAAAGAGGAAGTTCAGAAGCAAATTGATGCGGGGTTTCTGGTGACTTCGACATATCCTCAATGGGTGGCCAACATTGTGCCTGTTCCTAAGAAGGACGGAAAAGTCCGTATGTGCGTTGATTACAGAGATTTGAATAAAGCTAGCCCAAAAGACGATTTTCCTCTACCACACATTGACATGTTGGTAGACAATACAGCTAAATTCAAAGTCTTTTCCTTTATGGACGGATTTTCCGGATATAATCAAATCAAGATGGCACCAGAGGATATGGAGAAGACAACATTCATCACACCTTGGGGAACATTCTGTTATCGAGTGATGCCTTTCGGTTTGAAGAACGCCGGAGCCACGTATCAACGAGCTATGACTACCTTGTTCCATGATATGATGCACAAGGAGATAGAAGTCTATGTTGATGATATGATTGCTAAGTCCCGAACGGAAGTTGAGCATATTGAGCATTTGTTGAAGCTTTTCCAGCGTTTGAGGAAGTTCAAACTTCGCCTGAATCCGAACAAATGTACATTTGGAGTCCGTTCTGGAAAGTTGTTGGGTTTTGTGGTAAGTGAAAGAGGTATTGAGGTTGATCCTGCCAAGGTCAAAGCAATACAAGAGATGCCCGCACCCAAAACTGAGAAGCAAGTCCGAGGTTTTCTTGGCCGCTTGAATTACATTTCCAGATTTATATCCCACATGACTGCCACATGTGCGCCGATATTCAAGCTCCTCCGGAAAGATCAGTCTCATGATTGGACCGAGGATTGCCAGAAAGCTTTCGACAGTATCAAAGATTATCTGTCTGAACCTCCGATTTTGTCTCCGCCAGTAGAAGGAAGACCTCTGATTATGTATTTAACAGTTCTTGAAGACTCGATGGGTTGTGTACTCGGTCAACAAGATGAATCAGGGAAGAAGGAGTTTGCTATCTACTACCTCAGTAAGAAATTTACTGATTGTGAGTCTCGGTACTCAATGCTTGAGAAGACGTGCTGTGCTTTAGCTTGGGCAGCTAAGCGTTTGCGCCAGTACATGATAAATCATACAACTTGGTTGATATCCAGAATGGATCCAATTAAGTATATCTTCGAGAAGCCTGCTTTAACTGGGAGGATTGCCCGTTGGCAGATGTTGTTGTCTGAGTATGATATTGAGTATCGAGCTCAGAAAGCTATCAAAGGTAGTATCTTGGCTGACCACTTAGCGCACCAGCCAATCGAAGATCATCAGTCTGTTCAGTATGACTTCCCGGACGAGGAAATTCTGTATTTGAAGATGAAAGATTGTGATGAGCCTACACTTGATGAAGGTCCGGAACCTGGTTCCAGATGGACGATGGTGTTTGATGGCGCTGTTAATCAATATGGAAATGGAATTGGGGCAGTGATCATTAATCCCCAGGGTTCGCACATTCCATTTACAGCAAGTCTAACTTTCAAATGCACGAATAATATGGCGGAGTACGAAGCCTGTATTATGGGACTTGAAGAATGCATTGATTTGAGAATCAAATATCTTGATGTCTATGGTGACTCAGCTTTGGTTGTCAATCAGATCAAGGGTGAATGGGAGACGAATCAGCCAGGTCTCATCCCATACAGAGATTATGCAAGGAGAATTTCAACTTTCTTCACAGAAGTTGAATTTTATCATATTCCTCGAGAGGATAATCGGATGGCAGATGCCCTTGCTACGCTTGCTTCCATGATAGTGGTCAGATGGTGGAATGATGTTCCCAATATTACTGTGATGCGCTTGGACAGACCAGCTCACATATTTGCAATCGAAGACGTGAAAGATGACAAGCCTTGGTATTTTGATATCAAGAATTTCCTCCAGAACCAGGTCTACCCGCCTGGGGCATCTGTGAAAGATAGGAAAACTTTGAGAAGGTTGTCAGGCAGTTTCTACCTCAGTGGTGAAGTGCTGTACAAGAGAAATTTTGATATGGTTTTGCTCAGATGCGTGGATAGACACGAAGCAAACCTATTGATGACTGAGGTCCATGAGGGTTCATTTGGTACTCATTCCAATGGGCACGCCATGGCTAAGAAAATGTTGAGAGCAGGCTACTATTGGCTGACAATGGAGTCTGACTGTTGCAAGTATGTGAAGAAATGTCACAAGTGTCAAATTTACGCGGATAAAATTCATATTCCTCCGACACTCCTGAATGTGATTTCATCACCATGGCCGTTCTCTATGTGGGGAATCGACATGATTGGCATGATTGAGCCGAAAGCGTCCAACGGACATCGGTTTATTCTCGTAGCAATTGATTACTTCACCAAATGGGTTGAAGCCGCGTCATACGCGAATGTAACCAGACAGGTGGTTGTGAAGTTTATCAAGAACCAGCTGATTTGCCGTTATGGTGTGCCAGAGAGGATCATTACTGATAATGGATCCAATCTGAATAACAAGATGATGGATGAATTATGCGCTGAATTCAAGATTGCACACCATAATTCCTCTCCCTACAGACCTAAGATGAATGGGGCTGTTGAAGCTGCTAACAAGAATATCAAGAGGATTATCCAGAAGATGACTGTCACCTACAAAGATTGGCATGAGATGCTGCCATTTGCTTTGCATGGATATCGTACGTCTGTACGCACTTCAACAGGGGCAACCCCTTTCTCTCTTGTTTATGGCATGGAAGCCGTTCTCCCAGTAGAGGTGGAGATCCCATCAATGCGAGTCTTGATGGAAGCCAAGTTGACTGATGCTGAATGGGTTCAGAGTCGTTATGACCAATTGAATTTGATCGAAGAGAAACGATTAACTGCCATGTGCCATGGTCAGTTATATCAACAGAGAATGAAGAAAGCATTCGACAAGAAGGTCAAGCCTCGCGTGTTCCGAGAAGGTGACCTTGTGCTCAAGAAAGTTTTGTCTTTCGCGCCCGATTCCAGGGGCAAGTGGACTCCAAACTACGAGGGTCCATATGTTGTTAAGAGAGCCTTTTCAGGCGGAGCTTTGATGCTTACAACAATGGATGGGGAGGATTTCACTCGTCCTGTGAATTCAGATGCAGTTAAGAGATACTTTGCCTAAAAAAAAGTATATGCAAATGAAAAAACAGAATAGCTCGCTAAGTTGAAAACCCGAAAGGGCGGCTTAGGCAAAAATGAGCGTCTCGGTGGAGAACCCGCAAGGGTAATCCAGGCAAAAATTAGAGATTTGAAAAAAAGAGAATATTTGCATCCCGCTAGATTGAGTACCTCACCCTGGGGCAATCTAGGCAAAAATTAGAGATTTGGCAAGTAACTGCATCCTGACAAGACTTTCTGGTTCATCAGTCGTCATTTCGTCAGAAGATTCTCGATTCGTCGTCAACTGAAGCTTCGGATACATCGAGATTCAAATTGGTAGAGAAAGATCATTATGTTCAATGTAGCCCTCTTCCAATATATATCACTGATTTCAAATTTGTACAGATCTATGGAGTCTTGCCATTTGCAGACTACCATTCCATCAAATCAATTTGGGCTTTTTATCCAATTTATTTGCACTCTTATTTGTTTCAATTCAACAAATGTTTTGCATGTTTTAAATTGATAAAATGTCATTGTTTTAAATAAATCAAATTTTTCAAAATTTTGTTTTAAACAAAGTGAACATTCACAATATTGAAAGGATACTCAAGAATATCTCAGTGCTCTCCCGAGGGTGGCATGATTCCCAACAGGTAAGACATTTGTTCACATTCCTGGTTTGGTGGTATCTTCTTTCTTCAGATCTTTGTTGAGGCTGTTCCTCAAACAGAGTTGTTGTTGGGGTTGTTCCCCAATACAGTCGCAAGTGGTTTGTTGTTGAAGACTTCGTTTTCTCCAGCAGCAGTTTTCCCGGCATGGGTGTTTTCCTTATGAAGTTTCGGCGGTTGATGGTTTGTCACCTTGGTGCCCCGTTACTTTCTCCAGTGGGTCGATATCCCCAGACTTTATTTGTCTCCTCAGCAGTCATGAGTATAACTGTTGATTGATATTCTCCTCAGCACAGTCATGAGTATAACTGATTGATTGGTGCTCCCCTCGGAGTCGCGAGTAGAACTGTTATTAATATTCCCACCAGGGTTGCAAGTGGGGTTGTTACCGCTTTTCCCCATGCAGTGTGCCAGCAGGATTTGTCTGTTTCCTCAGCACGATAGCTTTCTTTTGAAGACTCGGTAAGTCAGTGGTTTGATACCCGGTACTTTACCCTTTCCCCGGCGAAGTCGTCTGCGGCATTATCACTATCTCTCCATCAGAGTTATTCTCTCCAGCAGAGCAGGATTTATTTTCCTACTCAGTAGTTGATTTGGGTTGACATCCCAGTATTGCAACCATCTTTTCCTCAGCATAATCTGCAGAATGTTTGTTGTGGCAGTTTCGCCTGTTGAACACTCCTTCAACCCCTGGTATGGTCGGATGATGGCTCTAGCCTCCAGTGAACGGATTGATTTCCTGACTGTTTGTGATCCCCAGTAGAGTGGCTTATATTGCAGAATCTACTTGTTGTGATCAGTTTGCTTTGTGTATTCTCCCCTAGTGGAGTGGTTCGTTGCAGAATCTATTTGTTGTATCTGTCCTCCCTCAGTGGGTTGTTCCCCAAGAGAGTAGCCGACAGTTTTCCCCAGTAGAGTTGCTTATGCAGTAAGATTCAACTTGGATGATATCTTTCTCCCTCAGTGGGTCTTCCCTCAGTGGAGTTGTGTGGATTT